>NW_008666488.1:48570-58750 GCF_000695815.1 Acanthisitta chloris | reverse complement strand
ACTCTTGCAGAGAGGAATTGGATGTATTAGAACAATACTGAAGCCCTATTTCAAGAATTTTCTCTAAAGCCACTGCTTTCAACTAAGCCTGTTTTTTATTTGTCTTGGCTGAGATTATGACTCTTAATTGTCTGTCTGACAATTACTAGTTTGCAGTTGTAGAACAAGTATCTAACTTAAAATTGAGAAAAGCATTGCAGGATATTTTGCTCAGATGAGTTGCCTGTCATTTGACCGTGCAAATTCAAGGCTGATTTCAGCCAGTTTCATTTTATACTAACCTAGAACCTAGCTGACTATTCATAACTCTGTTTGGGGTCTTTCTTAGCACCAAGCACATGGTGTGACAAGCCATGCCATTCTTCATGCTTTTTGTCCTGCATTGATATGTGAAGACTTGATACTGTGGTTACTTGAAGTCAAATCCCAAATACTCTTCCTATGAAAATTTAAACGTTGGATGTGATACGGATTCTTTTCCCAGCTAGTTCAGTTAGTCCTTTATTTTATGTTAAACCTACCAGAAATAACATGACAAAGCTAAGTTTCCAATCAGCAGAAATGAAATTTGAGCTCTTGGGACCACGAAAGAACATGCACTTTGAAATGGCCAGTGATGGAAAACACGTAAAAGAACTTACATGATATAATTCTGCATTGCTTCAAAACTGGTAATTCCTGCAGGGAAGTCTTCAGTGCCATATCAGATATCTTAAAACAATGATTGCTACAATGTTCCAAGTTTTGTTTTCTTCATACAGACTAACAACAGACATAACAACAGATAAATATCAAGACAAATTTGTTAATATTGCATTATTGGCAGACAAAAAAAGATCACTTTACATTGGAATGCTGAGCTCCTGCCAACCACCAACAAGTGGATAGCTAGATCTGTTTTAGAACTTACTGCTAGTGGGAAAAAATATGTGTGCCACACAAAAATAGAAACAATCTGAAGGTATTTGAAAAGGTTTAGGTTTTGTTCTGAAAGTCCCCCAAAAATCAGCCCTGATGACACGATTTGAACAATACAACTTGCATAAAGGCAGTGACATTTATTTTTTCCATAGTCCTTTACATCTCTTCATACTTTGTGAAAAGTGAAACTGATAAATAGTTTTAGTCTAACTTAGAGATGCAGAAGGAAATTCTTACAGAGAAAGTGCAACTTACCTCAGGCCGCACAGAAGATGTCCAGGAACCAAAAATGGTGGCTTGGGAAGAGACAGCACGAAGTAGCAGGACTGGCTTAAGAAGCTTGAGGAGATGAGATGGAAAATTAGTTTCAATATATATAATTAAAGGTTGAAAGCTATTCAAATATGCATTTATGCATGAAAAATGTTATAACAATATGTTCTTTACTTTGCTGCGAATATTTTGGGGTAGTAAATAGAAGGTCTTAAATGTGAGAAACTCTTAATAATGTGTGGATCAGGTAAGGACTGAAATTCATGCTCAAGATGCTTCCAAGAAGCCTGACCCTGTCAGGTGATCTTGCAGACCACAGACTTGGGTTTTGTTGTCCTCTAATTACATAAGGATCTAGGAGATTTGCTGAATTCATGTAGGAATAATTTTGGAAAGGGAAGAAGTACTCTGGAAATGCTGTGTTATTGGCACCTTCTCATAGAGGTCTGTTCATTGTACCTTCCAGCTCACAACACCCTGTGTGATGGAACACCCTTCACTGAATGGGTGCTGTGGCTAAAACACAGGACTCTATGCAATTCTTATTCTAAAGTTCTTAACCTCCTTAAGTTGTTTTTCTGTATCGAGTTATAGACAGGCCTGTGGATTAGGCATACCAACTATAAAGATGGTGAGAGTGATCAGACACTTAATGCAAGTGTCTACATGTACAAACAGGAATAAGCTCCGTTCCCATCCTTTGTTATAGCAAACACACATACCGACAATTGGTGAAATAGATGCATTTTACAATGAATGAATGAACTGAATTATAAAAGGCCTGATCCCACCTGCTCCTCAGGAACTTCATCCAGGAGACTAGAACAGATCTCCTAGGGTGATCTCATCACATGAAATGAATAAAAATACATCTTATAATTTATTAGATTTTGGCTGCTTTTGTTTTGCTTTCTTCAAGCCACTGAAGGGAAAAAGGAAACAAAAGGCAAATTTTGATTGATCTAGAAAATATGGATGTGGCTGGAGCCAGGAAGAATACATTAGAGAAGTGACTGATGGCCTTGATTATGGTCAACATATTGAGAACACTGACTTTCATTGTGGCTGCAGACTGCAGCTCACTATTCCCTTGCATTCTGTCTGGCACAGCTTGTGCTTTTTTTTTTTCTAAAAAGGGCTGCAGAAAAATGACAATAGAATTGTGACTGTACTGGTTTCACAAATGTGAAACTGTGAAATAGTGAAATTCACAAATGTGAAACCAGTTGTCATCTGCACAGTCACATTCTTCTGTCAAAGACCCATCTTTACTGGAGTTCAACATACTCACATGGTGGATCCAGACAGCAAAAGTTATTTGACTATATCTGCTTTTTTAAATTGATTCAGAAAAGAAAAGTCAAGGTTCATTTATATGGATATAAAGGAAGATATTTTCTGATCCATTGTTATTACAAAATTTGATTTGCTTTAAATTTGCCAGCTTTGCCATTTTGTTTAGGTTTTCAGCTAACATGACTTTAATATAACAGTTTAAAAGGACCTCCTGCATATATCTAGTCATGTCTCACCATAAACAAAATCTTGTGTAATGCTGGAGCTCTGTACCATAGGAGAATATTGCTGTAGGACAAGAATTATCCCATGGGTGTCTTTGGCCAGTGAATGCTGCAGACTAGAGAATATTGTCTATGTTCTGAGATAAATGAATGTGTCTAACACATATGCAGCAAGTGAAGGTCACAGACGGGCAGACTAGAAGGGAAAGGTAAAGCACAAAGGTGACCATAACAAGAATAGCAATAGCAAGGCATATGGTTGGCTTCTTTAATTGGTTTTCCTCACTTCCTTGAATGCAGAAAGTGCCAGAAGGAGATGTAGGTGTAGGATCAGCTTTGGTGAGGACAGGGAAAGTTTTTGCTTTTGTGGAGCAAAGCAGGTAGCCAGCATGACTGGAAACAACAGGGAGAGAAAAAAAGTTTAGATTTGCCAAGAAGAGCTGCATAGCAGAAGATCTTCAAGACTAGGACATTAGAACTGTAGAGAGCACTGGGGAAATGGGTGTGAGGGACCTTTAAGGAACATTTGTTTCAGCATTGCCTGGCTTTGACAGCCTGTTCTGTGGTAGAAGCCTGTGGTTGGAAGGAATTGGTAAATATCATGGTGACAGCGGCTAACCACAGCCAATGAGTCTGTGTGCTGGTAAAACTGCAGGCAGCAACAGCACCTGACAGGAGATCAAATCCTGATGATCCTACAGCAGTTCACATGTGGAACTGGACAGGATATAGCACATGACTGTTGGGCGATGCTGCTGGATCCTTGGTGGTGACTATCCTTTGTTTTCTGTAATATTCTTTGCCCTTCTCTCACATTTCTTCTTTCCTCCTTTTTAGTTCTCTCTGTTTTATATCAGCAAAGACAATTATAGTTTTGGTTAGCAAAATCTGACCTCATTTGTGTCTTAATCTCACCATGGGCATATATTTGATCTTTTATCCCTCTGCATTTGTGGCTCAGGACAACAGGCCAGCATCCAGAGAAGCAAATGCCACAGCCAGAAAAAGAAAGATGACTTTGGCAGCAACATCTCAATGGCTCAACACAGGGAGAAAGAAGTCCTGTGAGGAAGACTGCAGTAGCTGGAAAAGAAAGCAATTAGGTGTATGTGAGTGGTTTGGCTGCAGGGATGGAAAGGAAAGGCTGGATAGCTAAAGTGCTGTAGCTGGTGTGGCTCACTTACTCCAGCCTCTCACAGGAGGTGTGCTGAGAATCCACATTAAAATCTGAAGCTCAGTGGGGTGAGGACAGTCAAACACACTGCAGGAGGTTTACACTAGGTACTCTGTTGTGCTGTTTCTTTTGCTGGCTGTGAAGGCCAGCCAGAGGAAAGAAGTCATTTGGGATATTTATCAAACTGGGATCACTCTGACAAAGAATTTTTAGAGGCTCAGCTCATTCCCTAGGCTTGTCCTCCTCCATCATCCCGTTGATGTGATGTCACATCTATTATATTGTTGTGTAGAATAAGCTGCTCATTATTTGTGCAGAACATGTACACTGCAGTGGCACAGTAGGTATCTGACATTTGCACGTAATTGCTGTGACCTGATACTTGTGTATCTAGAGGATGAAAATGCTTTGCTTTATCTAAAGTGGATTTTCCATGTAATGACCATATAACTAAATTAGAGAGAGATAAACTTGCTGAGATTTAATATGAGCTCATAGCAAAAAAATTTGTTTAAATAAACATTATGTTCAGATGGGTCTTGACAACCAGCAAAAATGCTATTTCTCATTCTTTGCTAAGATATGATCTCATTACACATGAACAACCACTGCAACACATTCAGAAAACGGCGTAAGAAAACCCCCTTTCTGATATTATCTCTGTTTGTCAAGTTCTAGATGCAAGGCTAATGAGCTTTGATCCAAATGCCAACCAATTTAATTCTCCCCATTATCTTGGCTGAATAGGGATATTTATTAGGTTTCCCCACACGTGCTTGCTGTGGCACAAAGGCAATGAATTATTCTTCTGCCACAATAATGTGTGGCTTGACTCTCTCCACCAAAACCCAAAGCTCTGACTCTTGCTCTGCAGGAAAAACTCAGAACAAAGCACCCAAAAGCAGGAGTTCAGGGAGGGCCACACCTGAGGGGACCTTGTTCAGGTGGAGCTCTGGTTTGCAGAAAGAAATTTGACTTACTGAGGCTACTGGCATTGCTGCCCCAACTCTGATTCTGTGCTGACAGTGAGGAAGTTGCAGCACACCCCAACCTTATTTTGGATCATAATTATTTTTCCTTTTTTCTTTTTAATATGGAACTAATACCTTATGCAAGGCTGCCCTGTGATCCTCACTGCAGATTCATTAGCTGTAGCAGCAGCTTCAACTGCACCATGCTGATGATGTACACAGACCTATCACTTATGGGAAATCAAAGGAGGTGGTGCAATCCAAGGACAAAGGGAGCGTAAAAGAGGAAAGAAGGCTGTTACTCAGGGTCACCCAGAAAGCTGAGCAAGAAATGGCTTGTGAGCCTCAAGACCTTTGTCTGAGAGATTGGAAAGGATAACAGCTCAGGAGGTTATAAACTCACCTAGTTAATACAGGGTATCAAGATCTGTCACAGGCCTCCCAAAATACTTGTACCTGCTGACAGTTAGTAGGTATCTGACACCTCTGGCTTCATGGGGAAACGTGAGCAGATTCATTGCTGAAGTAAGAATCTCAGAATACTGTCCTCAGTAACTGGCACAGTTACTAACTTTTGCTTGGCTGGCTTTTAATTTTGGTTTTATAAAAGCAAGCATGGTGAAAGTGGGAGTCCAGGACACAAAAAAAGAAGCAAGTGACATGCCCTATCTTGAACCTCTGCATATTTGTTCTTCTTCACAAAGAAATGTGATATTTTGGTGATGGAATGCCAAACTCAACCTTGAATCTCTCTTCTCCACTGCTGTCAAGTGTGTTTCCTTAACATTATTTCAAGATTATTTAGGTATTTAATTCCTTAGACTGCAAAATCCTGCTAGTATAGCAGGGAATTTCCTAAGCCATTAGATATGTCTGTGTGTAAATTCTCACACGTTTGATGTTCCAGCTACAGTTCACAATAATGAAGGTTTATTGGAGGCTTTTCCAATATATTCCGTTAATCAGACTCCATGCAAAATCTTTCTCAGTCTGCCTTGAATAGACTTTTTAAACAGCATGTAACATGCAGCATTGTTTACCATCAGGTAAGACTCATCTGATATAAAGAGAAGCTCATCAGTAAACTGTGCTGGCAGTAATGTTTCTTCGCTACACTGAAGAGATAAAAAGCAGACTGTGGGATTTTTTAGGACCAGCCCATCCCAGATTACAATCTCTAACCTCCACATTTTATGAAGTTTTATCAGTACACAATGGCAACACAGCTGACCTTTAGTAAGAAGCATAAAGTGAAAAACTTGCGTAATTCAAAAATTAATCACAAAGAATCAAAGGATAGGACTTTGCAAAAGACACAGAATAACAAATTGTAACAGGCCAAATATGGAAGAACGAGATAATTTTTCACCAGGGAAATTTCCCTGGAGGAGGCATGTTAAAGAATTACTCAGTCATTGAGGGAAGGGTACTGTATCTTTCTACATACCTAAGATCTTTTTAAGACCACAGACTAGACACCTTCTTAATAACCTAAGCCTGACAACAGGACTAATGTTTTCAATACTGACATATTGTTTTAAAAATGCTAAAGAGAAATAACAGCAACGAAGAAAACAACCAAACAAATAAACTATAAAAGCAAAGGATTTTTCGTCTTGCTGATTAATTTCATGAGACTTATCACTTTCCAGTTGCTTAGGGTTTTGTATGGAGACAGGGAGGAGTCTCAATCATCTCTCATCCATTCTTATCAGACTGTAGACAAACCTGCCAAGTTTTGGTCACTGAAAAGAGTCAGATTTGAAAAATGCACTCTCTGAGTGATGGTTCAAATTTTCCATTTAAATGTACTGTGAATCTTCAGAGTTTTATGTGAGACTGCTTCAGCTTGAAGGAAACTGAAGCCAAAAATGGGGAGACACTCTGAAACTCAGAGAGACTTGGCAGTGTGTTGATTCTGCTGGGGCAGGAACAAAGGCTCAACTAACAGCATATGCTATCTATTAAACTTTGTATGTGTAGACAGAGAAAGTGAGAGAGTGGCAGAGGTAAGAACTCCAGCTCTCTTCTCAATTTCAGACAAAGTTTTTGCTATCAGATTATCTGATAGCTAATGGATTCCGGAGAGAACTAGACATTTTGGAGAATCATTTCACAGAGCAAAGTTTTAATTTGCTACTCTGCTTTGTAGGAAAGATATTAATTTAGCACAATCTAATCAAATTCATGAAAGTAAATGTAGAAGCAGGCAGTATTGCAAGAATTGTGTGCTTTGTTTTTGGTGAAGCAAGCTGTGATTTTTTTCAAAAAATGAAAGTGTGCCCAACAATGAAAGGGATATGACTAGGTGTTCTTTTCTCCTAGATTAAAGTCCTCTCTCCAACTGACAAACAAGAGATGCTTAAGATACAGGTGACAAAAGCAAAAATGAAGCATCATTTTGAAAAGAAAACTTAAAATCCTGGCCCAGGAGGAGGAAATGGTAAAAACACCTCGGTTTCCAGTATTGGCAAGATTTCTCCCAGTTTCACAGGGTTGACTGCTTAGACAGCAGGGTACTGAGGCTTGTCTTGGTGTTCCTGATCAGTCCCTGAAAAGTCTTCTATCCTCACCTTTGTTCCCCAGTCTTTTGAAAAGCACTAGGCATCAGTACAGCTACAACAATACTCAAAGGAGTGGATAATAAACTAGAGGGTTATGGTACCATCCAGGGGATCTTTGACAGGCTAGAGAAATGGGCAAACAGAACCACATCAGTTTCCACAAGGGGAGTCTGAAGTCCTGCACCTGAGAAAGAATGTGTCCACGTACTCGTACACACTGAGGGCTGACCAGCCAGCTGGAAAGCAGCTCTGTAGAAAAGATCCTGGGAATTCTTGAGGACAACATGTTGCCTACTAGCCACCAGCACACCCCTGCAGCAAAAAAGACCAACAGCATCCTGGGCTGCATTAGGAGAAGGATTGCAACCTGGTTGAGGGAGATGATCCTTCCCTTCTACTCTTCACTGCTGGGAGATATCTGGAGTATTGTGTCAGCTGCTGGGCTCCCTAGGATCAAAGAGATGCAGAGCTCCTGAAGCAAGTTCAGCAAAGGATCAGTCAGGTGGTTAAGGGACTGGAGCATCTGATATAAAAAGGGAGGATGGAAGAGCTAGGATTGTCCAACCTGGAGAAGAAAAATCTCAAGAGGTGCCTTATCAATATCAATAAACCTCTGATGAGGAGAGTAAAGAAAATGGATCCAGATTCAGTGGTACCCAGTGAAAAGACAAGAGACAGGAATGTTCAAAACATGACTTAGATTCACAGAACGGGCTGGGTTGGAAGGGACCTTTAAAGGTCAACTAGTCCAATGTCCCTGCAATAAGCAGGGACCTCTTCAACTCCATCAGGTTGCTCAGAGCCTTGTTCAACCTGACTTTGAATGTTTCCAGGGATGGGGCATCACTGGGAAGACTTTTCCTGTGTTTCACTATCTTCATTACAAAAATTTTCATCCTTGTATCTAGTTTAATCCTCCCCTCTTTTAGTTCAAGACAATTATCCCTTTTCCTATCACAACAGGCCCTGGTAAAAATTCTTGACATGGTCCTGAGCAATCTGCTCTCAATGGCCCTGCTTAGGTACTGGTGTTGTACTAGATGTTGTCCTAAGGTCCTTTCCAACCTCAACCATTTTATGAACTCTCTCAAATTCAGCAGCTGCATCACCACTACCACTTGCAGGCATCTCTGGACTTGCTTGTCCACAAGGTGAGAAACTGAGAAGTTTCTCTTGTGGAAGGCTGATCTTTGTGAAAACATTTCTGTCAGTGGCAAATTGAGTAGACCAGACAGCAGGACACCCAATATAGCTATTGAAAGTTTTGACAGATACTCCATAGTGCCCATAGAACTATAGCTCTATTTCTCTGGCAAAATGTGTGATGTTTTGATATGCAATTTCCAGACTGAAGTGAAAATTAAACTGCCCTCTCTGTGCACAGGCATTATGTGGCACAGTTGGCTACTGGGAACACAGGAAATACCCATTGATTTGAGCTGGAGTTAGAATGAAATGCTGCATCTTAGTCAGATCAAGGACTTGGACTTCTTCTCTTGTAGACCTTAGCAATACCCTGGAGAACCCAGGTAGAAAGCATTTAGTTTGACATGTTTTACACAGAATTTTTATGGAAACATTTCCCAAAATATCATTTTGTTGGGGAGAAAAGAATTCCAACAAGTTCCAGTTAACATATAGCTGTACCCCATAAAAGTAGATGATGAGACTGACAAAGAACTGTTTAACTTCCTGTCTGGAGCATGACAAAAGATAGACATCATCTCTAATTATTGAACAAAATTGCTCCACCAGCATGTCATCAAGAAATGTTCCTATGTTTTTAATATAAACAAATGTGTGTAGTTTATACAAGGATGTCAGACATGGTAATGTGATCTTGAGCAATTACTTGCTGCACTACATCTGCTAGAAATTTTTGTCCTTACTCACTTAGAAAACTCTGAGGATGCATCTCCACAGATGTCTGCTCTCAGTAGAGTACTTCATCCCACACAACTTTTTATGCAGCCAAGTCTAGATAAGGCTACCATGAATCCAGCTTTTCCAGATGTGTTTCCCTTTCTCCAAGTTTTTGGATGCCTTCTTGGATCATGGGCCACCATAGAGCAGAAAATCTTGGAAACTGAGCCTACTGGCTACACTGGGTGCATAGCCTATCAGGTATTATGCCAAGAGGTACAGATACACTAAGACCAAAGCCTTTAGACAGCAGTGGTCTCACCATGCACATCCACAGGTGTTTGTGCCAATGAAGTCCCAGATATGGCACCTTGGTACCTCAGCTCCTTCCAGTACCTTAGTTATGTTGCTTATGTATGGTGCAGGTCTTGCTATTCCCCATCACAGCACACAGTTAAAGTACTGCTGCCTTCAGCATGGGGACAGATGTGGACTATTGGTCATAGTACCCTGCTTCCAAATTTGCCTACATTTTCTCAGAAAAATTGTGCATAAAGTATATTAGGAGTATAACCTGCCCATAGGGACAAATTGCTCCTTAACACTGTGATTTTGTTTTGACTCAAATCACACAGATGTAAGTCCTTTTCCGTTTCTTTTCTTGTCTAACAAAATCTTTTTGTTCCCATTGCTCATGTAGATGTCTAACTCACCCCTTTAGTATTATATAAATGGTGTTGCTTTATTGGTTGTAAATGCCTTGTTACTCAGTTTCATGTCCCAATGTTTTTGTTTTGTGGGAAAGGCAATCTTCCTTACAGCATTAATTATTTTGTACACTTCCGTCACGCAGTCACTTCTTTTCCCTCTCTAATCTAAACATCACTTTTCACT
>NW_008666488.1:43227-48545 GCF_000695815.1 Acanthisitta chloris | reverse complement strand
CTTACATAAAAAAAGGCACCACATTTCCATTCCTCTAACCACTTTTTAATGCATTTCCCTGGACACCTAGTATTTCTGCAGTATTATTTTCAAGTTGGTTGACCTGGAAGGAACAGAAAGAACATGTCACTGGTTTATTTAATTATATTATATTATTTTCAATGCTGTTTTCTATCCTTTTCCTCCTACACTCTATCAGTTTGCCAACACTTTTGCTGTGCTCAGAGCATATGGTTTGGCTAAAATATCTGCTGTGACACTTTTTTTGCTGTACAGTTGTGATTAATTTAGAACCAAGAAATATGTCATTCTGATTTTTCCTTCAAACTTGCATTAATTTGCCTTTGTTGGCAAGAAATTTATTCTACCATCAAGCCACCTGGCTTTCTTTACTCCAGCAGAAGTTCCTCACAGCCTTGTCTCACTTGGATTACCTTATCTATATCCATGAAATTTCCAAATCCTACCCCCTTACTGTGTCACTTGTTTAGTAAAATCATTCCTAATGAGGTTCTTTTCTTTCCTGAAAAACAGAAATTCTGTCCTCATTTTGCAGCTCCTTTGTAATAGTCTGAAGTAGCAGGAGCACCCCATACAGTGCCACAAAGTAATTTAGTGTGACAGCCTTTTCCTTGAAGGAATACTGAAAGAGAAAAAACAGTCAACACAAGCTAGGCAATTCTGATACACTGACAAACCTTATCTTGTTTTCACCCATGGAGATTTAGACTCTGGTGCTAATTTTCCCATGAGGATGAGAAAAAATCCTCAAAACAGGAGGAAAGACCTTTATCCCCCAGCAGAAGAAAGACAGGAAGGATGTCACCATCAGAGCTACAAAGTCACAGGATTATTGTGAAAGAAGCAGTATTCAGCCTAAAGAGACTAATGCTTTATAACTCAAAGAGGAATTCTAGGCACACAGGAATTATGAGACCAATGGCAGAGATGCAGAAACAAGACTCCAGGTGTGGAGATAAGCCAGGTGCTGAGTGGTGAGAGAGGAATGGAAGTGGCCAATCGCTTGCATGCTATGGGTCCAGCTGGGCTTACTCTCTTCTGGACACACAAAAGGAGTTTCTAGGAGTTTCCTTAATTTTGATTTGTCTAAATGAGAAGTGATAAAATGGCTTTGTGCCTTCCAGTGTAAGCAGTCCATCCTATAGCTCACTCACTTGGTCTGGAAAGTGAGAGGGGAAGCAATCCCAAAGAATTATCCAGTTCTTGTCACTGTTCCAGAACCCCAAGCTCTTCTCCAGGCTCTCTGACAGTTCTCACTCACCTTTGCCTCTGTCTCTCAAGATTTCAGGTACTATTCCAGATGGGTATTCCCCAGGACATTTGGCAACAGAGATAGGTAAGGAGCAAGTCTTTTCATGGGTGTGGTAAGAAGCAACACAGACCTGAGCTTTTTATTCCACGTGACAAATAAAATGTGCATTGCCATTCAAGTCTATAGGATAATCTCTGAATTCAGTGATGTCTCTTAGGATTTTTCAAATTACATGTCATAAGCTGTTTCTGTCATTGGGGTAAATTCTGAAAAGCTCTTAGATTTCAGCTGAGCTAAATTGCTTATCACTGAACATTATGATAATCTACCCGTTGCAAACATTACTGCTAGAAGTTCAGTCACATCATTCATTCCTTAATTCCTTTAAATCTCTGGATGTCTTCAGTCCCACTCTGGAGACTTTGCTTCTATTTCACATTTCTTCCATTTCACGTTTTCACCATTCAGACTCTGGCATGTATTTTAACTTTGTTCCTTAGCAAATAGTAGATATTTCCATGGTATATCAGTGATATGATTTTAGCATATATTTTATCAGAGTTAGCATGAGAACAGAAAAATTGCAGTATCCAAATATTGGGATCAGTTGCCTCTGCCCAAACTTCTTTAGCATCTGGGAGTAAAATATGTCTGTGTAATCTGTTTCCCATTGCGGTTTTAAAGGTCTGCAACATTTTTATAGGCTCAAGGACCACAGTGACTCAAGACTAAACTGTGTTGGCTCACCCTGGGGTAACCCCTATAAATGACAAACAAATCAGCATTTCACAGTTAAAAAACAACACCAAGTGTTCTACAAAATCCCCCAGAAGTTTACTGCTGTGATGCTAACAATGCTAGACATTAAGGCAAGGAATTTCCTTTTTGCATTTCAAGAGAAAAAGCACCACAGCTGTTTCTCAGTGGATACCCAGCCAAGTTGAAAAGGTCACTGACCCAGCCGTGATGTAACACCAAATACTGTGACTGGTGACTCCCCCAACCAACTTTTCTTCAGAGCACTACCCAATAATAAATTTCACCCTACAAAGAAGGTATTTATCTAGTGCACCTCTTGCACTAGCACCTTTCTTTAAAAGGGTGGTAACAGTCTTTGCTGTTTTGCTGGTTGAACTGTCTACAGTAAATACTTGTTAACAGACTGGTGGAATATGGAAAATCTGTTCCTGAAAGTGACATACATTACCTTTAAGTACTGCAGAGTGTCAGTGATTAAGAGAAAATACTGTCTGAGCCTCAACACTCATTGTATAATCTACAGTGTGCTTGATTAGAAACTGCAAGGGAAGTAATTTCTTTTTCTCAGCAAAACATCAAAGTTACTACATAGCCTAAACAGGAAAGGGACAAGCCAGAGGCTGGAGGAACTTTGATGCTGTGTTTCACATGATAGGGCAGTAATGAAGACCCCATAACTGAATGTATGGGAAAACACCTGTGCACAGATCACCCTTTCCCCTCCAGTGAGGAGGGACCTGCATTCTCATTTCCAAGACGAAGGGGAAAACTGGAGGCCTAGGGGGGTTGGAGCAGCATAGGAAATGCTACAGGACAGCTGATAACATTCATAGACATTCCCCATCTGCACTGGACTGGCAGAAGTGGGAAACCATGGAGAAGTGGCTTACTGGGAGGGGAAGCATCTGGGAAGAAGTGCTGGAAGCTGATGGGAGGGATAACTAGGCCCTTCAATGGCACAGCAAATATAAACAGTCATCTGCAGTTTTTTCTCCTTGTCTGCTAGGAAGCAGGAAAATACAACTGTGTGTTCACAGAATGAATATTTCTCAATGGAGTTATTCATTTCCACCTGTATTTTTTAATTCAGCCTGAATTTTGAAGGGTTAAATTATAGCATCCCTGAGTGGGCATCTACAGACTTGTGTAAGATTACCTGGGACAAGCTCTTAGCTGTATGGTTGGATTCAAGATGTACAAGCCATTTAACCCTACCTCATGGCTTTCCTTAACTAATGCATCTGATAGTTACAAATTCTGCAGCACTGGTCTTTCATATACCCACACACTGCAACGTTTGGGATGCAGCGGCAGGTGGGCAAGAAAGGATGTTTCAGAACTCACTGCAATACTCCAGTGTGCATAGAAGAAAGAGAAAACAGCTAGCTTCGAAAAAGAACAGCTGGTTCTGGAAAGAATAGTGTCACATTTGCACATAGATGGGGAGGCAAAATGTAAACCAAACTGTATTTGCCATCTTGAAGGGTTATTCCATATGTTTCCTCTCTGCTGCAAGCTAAAAAAAGTTTGTGTATATTTGCATTTACTTCAGGTGTGCACTGAGAACGTTTTATTTAAGTACAGTCATGTTGACTCTCCTTCCTTACTCAAATTACAAGAGATTTTGAGGAGGAACTGTGTTTTGGTAAACAGAATATCAAAAGGAAAAAGAAGTACTTTTGTCTCATTACATCTGCCCTTCCTCTGAGTCCAAAGCACCTACCTTGCCCAGAACACAGCTTTATGGGGCAGATGGCAATTTTTGTCGTCTTTCTCATTTATAGGTGAAGACAGATCCAAATGTGTTTATCTGCCAAAGTTTTGCATTAGAAACCCATGTTTTCTTTTCATGTGTAAACATTATAGAGGTGGAAGATCAGTGACAGTACACTATAAATACAGGACTGGAAAAAAAATGGAGAGATGTTTAAAGGGAAAGATGCCTTTAAGATTCAACTAGCTATGAATGTAAATCTCATTTTAGACAGGTCTTGGGAATTCAGAACCTATTTGAGCTGCCCACTGCAGCTTTGAGTAGAGATGCCAAAATACATATCAGCAGCCTGTCTGGGAACCAGCTGTGATAATTCTCTGCTGACACAACAAAAACACAGCTATGTGGATCTTCTCAGTCCAATGTAGAATGGAGGCAGAAGACTTCATGCCTGTGTGTGCCTGCCTGTGTAAAGACAGCCCGAGTCTCTCAAGAGCTTTGGATATGATACACTTCATTTCTGGAATGCACTATGCATAGATATGTATGCATAGGAATCAGCCAGTAACTCACAAAGCTCTGAACAAAGAACATCATTGTCAATATTTAGGTCATGGAGTTGATAACTCAGATTGGAAACTATGGAACAAACACCATCTACATGGAAAAAGAAAAAAAAAGAAACCAAACTGTAATACACTTTCATGTCCTTATTATGTAGGTCAGAAAAAAACTGCACAATTCCAGTGGGGAAAATAAAAGGATCAATTGCATGTCATTTAAGTGACTCATTTGTTACTTCATTAGGAAATTGGTTTGCTTTGGGGTTTGCTGGCTGCCCTCCTTTCTCAGGTACTTAACGTTGCTGAAGTTCTCCTTCCCCACAACTTGTCTATGAATCAACCTTTCCTGGTGACTGTTTAGGAGATGCTTTGTCATCATTCTTTTTTCTGGAACTAAAGACAGGCATCTAAAGGGAATCTACATAAATAACCCCCATCACATTTTAGTCCATTCTAATAACCAGTTAATAAAGGAAAGTTCACTAGATTACATTTTGGGGGTTTGTTTGTTTGCTTGTTTTTTCTTTTTATTTTTGTGTCCCATAGAGTATAAAAATGGTATAGAAATATATCATATTCTGAAAAATAACAGGATCAATGGGGTTTTTTCTCTCAGATGGAATAAAATTTTGGAATATACACAGTCACTTTTCAAACAAATCGCTGCTTCACAGGGAAAATAAGTTTTGTGATTAGCAGTCCCATGTCAAACACTGATATTTCTTTTTCATGCATTTTTTGTAAGCCGTAGGGATGCAATTGTCCTTTTCCTGCTCTCTGGGCTTAAAATGACTGTAAAGCTTTGAAAGAGCCCACCTCTGATGCTTCTGGTGGTGGAGGAGAGGGAAAAGACTTCAGTGGGTGTCCAAAGACTTTAAAAGAAGTGGTTGACCTTGCCCTCTGGCAGTGCATATTGACACTCAGAGCTGTGAAAGGGGAAAGTCACAGAAAACTTACCAGAATTTTTCACAAAGTATTTTTTTGTGAAAAGAGGCAGCACCAATAGACT
>NW_008666488.1:11191-43206 GCF_000695815.1 Acanthisitta chloris | reverse complement strand
ACCTTCTGTCTCTGCAGGAAACTGTCAGTCAAAATTAGTGAAATTCTATTAAATCCATTTTTTAAATACTATTTACTGTACACAGATTAAGGACACTGTCAAAGGTTAAGTCTGAGGAATATCTGGTCTTTCTTGCAAAAGGGTTTCTTTGTTTCCAGTACTTTGCATTCCAGCCCTAGTGCTGGGAAAGAGCATTCATGCCATTGTGATCACAAAATACTTTTGCAGTATGCGTTGTGCTAAATGCCGAAAGGCTCTCGAACCAGGGAAGGGAAGACGACCTGAACAGTAGAGAGGTGTGAGAAAGATTTGTGACCTTTTATGATTTTATTTGCTTATTGGCTTTTCAAGTCTCAATCTTTTCAATAACTGCAACAAAATCCACTTATGCCTACATGTCAATTTTTGCTCTGCATGAGCTTGGAAAAACCATTCTTGCCAGTGTCTCCACTTCACCCCACTCCTGCTGGCAGCTGCCTGATGGAAAACCCTACAGCAGACAAGCCTGCCCATGGCCTGGTGCAGGTCCATGGGGTGCTTCTGCCCATCTGCAAAGCCAGCTAGAGCCCCCTCCCCGCTCTGGAGGCAATACAGTTGGATATGCCTGGCCCTGTCCTTGTGTCAAAATTTCTTACTGCCTGTTAGCATGGCCATTGTTTCTAAATATATATGAAAATTAAATTTCCAGCTCAGATGAATGAATGACTGCATATGATCACATTCTTCTAAACTTCTCATATTCAGAGCCCCAAAGCAAAGATTTGACAACGACGTCCTTGATTATCTGCAGGGATTCCAGTAGTCTGAATCCTCCCCTGAACTGTCAAAACTTTAGGTACTGCTTGAGAGCAGCTAGGAAGCAATCTCTGGATTGGAACATGGCAGCCATTTAAGGATACACAGCAGTAGCACAGAATAAATTGGCAAAGGAGTGTGGAAGAAACGCTGCATCCAACTGAGATGTCAGGAACATTCACAGGTAGAAGGAATGCAATTATCCAGGCTGGAAGCAGACCGGGATGCCTCGCATACTGCAGACTTGGCATTTCTCAAAATGAAATAACAGATGTTTTTCTGAACTTCTGTCAAGCATATGTTTTATTAATTAAGCCTATAAGAACTACTCTGCCTTTGGCTCTCATTATTTATTTTTTTCTGCAAATAAATGCAGGCAACCTGAAATGCAATAAATATAGATAAATGCATACATATACATATGCACACATATTTATACACTTCTGTCTTTTTGTTCAGAATGGATTTATTCTCTTAAAGTAGATGAAAGAGGAAAAAATTGCTCACTGGGACCTCATGATCACCTCTTGCCTTCAGTTGCAAGAGAGACCCAAGATAAACAAAACATAAGAAGATATTCTGAAGGCAGTAGTTTAGACTTAGAGAGTGATGGCCTAGGTAGTTGCATAGATTTTGCTTCTCTTAACCTCTCAGAGGCAGCAACATAGCTATAAGGAGGGGGATGTTTTAGGGGAGACAGGAGGAGAAATGTAACTAATACACTACACAGAAGCAGGTGTACAGCCCTGCAAAGAAACAAAACTTCATTTCCCCACTCTGCAGGTGACTTCTGCAAGATGTACCTAATGAATGCACTGCTCCTGGCTGGGGATTTTGTAATAGGTAACATACCCTTGCATGCACAAAATAAAAAAACCCTTGCTCACAATTCAGAATTTCTCTACCACACACTTCTTTTAAAAGCTATAACAATGGAAGATCTGGTGAAACAGTCTTGCTACACTGTCAAGGGAAAAAAACCCAACCAAACAAAAGCATACAAGAAACCAAACAAAAAAAACCCCTCGACCCCACAAAATACACCCCAAGACCAAACAACCAAACAACACAGGAAAGTTTTTTATATCATTATTATTTTTGTCAAGAAGTGAATAGAAACTATCTACATTGTAGAATATTGGCCTTCTTAGACACTAAGCAACAGAGATGACCTGTTGCCTGTCCACAGAGAGGGATGTTTGTGTGAGGTTCAAGTTCCATAAGACACTATAGCAACAGAAAACTGAAGGTATATATCCCATTGCTAGCCTCTATCCAGGTCTCAGTGACTCAAATAACTACATTAATTAATCTTCCTCCAGTGACATGGGAAATTCAGGTGACTCTGTTGCCCAACAGTTCAGTCCCTTCCGCTGATCATAATGGATAATTCACTTTCTCCTTTGTGATGCTGTGGTGTTAGGGATGAAAGCAAGCACGGATGGCAGTAATTCCTTCCACTTGAAAAGAGAATTCTTCAAGCAGCACTAAAAGGGAAAGTCGCCACGGAAGATCCTATGTCCCTGACCTCCCCTCTCCAATCAAGATTTCCGGATTTGCAGAGCAAACTTAAACACTCACATACAATTTTTTTTTCTCAATGAAGAATGAGGTTATTTGAGCCACAACAAATTAAGCCAGAACATTTATCTTCTGCTCAAGTCTTATTTATACAGGTGTCCAGAAGTTGGACAAGTTCTTTGGTAAATAAAAATAAGTGAATTAAATAGCAGTAACAGTCTTAGTCTTTCAACTGGGGTCATTATTTTGATTAGGCTGAACATGAACACAGGGAAAAAGCTGATATTTTATCTCTAAACCACTCAAGCTAGCCCAGTTGTTGTAGTAACTTGACATGAACAAATGTGGTAGTATGTCCAAATCCGGTGTTCCCACTTAAAACTGATGTTGAAAAATGGGGAATAGTTCAAAAGAGCTACATGACTCAGTGAATGAATGATCCATAAAACATGCCTGGTGGTAAGAAACTTGATACACTCCATCTATCTGATTTATCTGAAACCAAATAAAAAAGGAAAATTCTGCTGATAGCAGATGATTCCTTAGGAAAGCAGAAGAAGGTAGAACTTGATTTCAGACTGGGAAGTTCTTCATGGTTGCAAATTATGAAAAATAAATATTTTTGACAGCACGGGTGATTAGCACTAAAGCACCTCCCCTAGAACAGGCTCACCTGGTTCAGTGCAGAGCCTGTCAGACATTTCCACGCACACAGTCTCATTTATATGACTCAGTGCCAGGCCAGGATGTTCCCTCAAGTATTGCAGTACATTTCCATGACACTGGACTAAGATTCAGCAGCTTGGTTTCTCCTGGTTCTCAGAGTTCTTCTGTCCCCTCTGTTGAGCCTGGTTAGTCCTCAGCCTCTCTGCTCAGCTCTGCTCTGCACCCTGCAGGCGCAGCCTGAGGTCTTCAAGCCAAGATGATTACTCTTTGAAATGGTACCTGTACACAATTCAGACTGGGGTTTTTGCAGAAATAATTTTCAGTTCAGGTTCAGTTTGAAATACAATGTTCATATTAGCTCTTGGTTGAAGCTCAGTCAAGTTCTCTAGTGAATGCAGAACAGTCTTTTCTGGATTTAACCAAGGATTTACCTGGAAATTATCTAAACCATCTACAACTGCCAGTGCCGTAGCAGGAGCACCATTGCAGGAGGGATGCATGTGGTCACAGTGAGCCAGGACCCCATGACTACACAGTCAGGGCTAGTACCTCCTCTTTCTCCCTCTCCCCAAGCCTTGTAGCACAGGCAAATCATGTAAGGCCCCCAGCACTGAGCTGATTTCTATTTGGTTCCCTCCTGAGGCAGGAGAACTACTTGGGTCGGTCTACTACAATAGATTAATGCAGCCTCCAGCTGTGTGGTGGATGTAAGCATTGTATCTAAACAGGAAGAAAATTTGTTTGGACATTATTGAGAAACCTACTCATTTTTGCCAGGAAGCCAAGAGGTAGCCCAGCTGAGGGAACTTTCCAACAGACGTGGGAGGTTTGCAAGGTTAACCACAGACTGAATTCTGTGTATACATCTTAGACTATATAACTAGACTGAAATTATCCATTTGTGTTTGTTTTCAACTAAGCAAGGTCAACAGATTAAGTTATGCCTAATTTTGAAAGAGTCAGTGCTGGGTTCTAGTTATCCTGAGATAAGATGTGGACCTAGTGGTCACGGGAAACATCTCTCTCCCAAATGTGCAGTTTTCCCAGAAACCAAACTGCTTCAGATGTGCAACCATTAACAAGATGACTTTTTTCAGTTAGGTAGAGGGACAGACTATGCACCACAAAATCATTGAGGCTGGCAAGGACTTCTGTAGATTGACTCATCCAACCCCCCTCCTTAGAAGAAGGTCAATCACAGCAGATTGCTTATGGCTGTGTCCAGTTGAGTGTTGACTGTTTCTATGGACTGAAACTCCACATATTCTCTGGCAAAACTGTTCCAGTGTTCGACCATTCTTACCACTAAAAAAAGTGAAGTTTTTATCTTACATTGGAATAGAATTTTCTATATCTCTGTTTGTGCCTCTTGCTTTTGCCCTTTCACAGGATTCCACTGAGAAAGGTCTGCTTCTGATCAAAGTCAGTTAGGAGAATACTACCAAAAGTATCCTCTGGTTTAGAGCAGTAGTGCAGTAGGCTAGGGTCAGTCACAGCATGGGAGGACCCCGGGTTCAGGAGGCCTGCCTTTGCCCCTCATTGACTTGGTAGACATCCACTCCACCTTCTCTAGCAAAAGACTGTGAGATCTGTTCAGTGAATGTTATATATTATTGATAGCAAAGCCTGTGGGAAGTGATGATCGTTTATATCAAACAAGCAGATATAGATGAAAATGAAAAAAATCCACAGATTTTGAGCCACCAGCCCTTTCATAAGATTGTTGATTCTCATTGGAATTGGAAATAAGAGGAAAATTTTTCCCCTTACTATTTATTGCAACCGATTAACTCATACCTGAGACCTTCACTGGAAAAAGTCTACAGCGTCTTCTTCTTCAGTGTAAAATGAGAAAAACTGTTTATTGTAACAAAACATGAAAGGTATATTCAAAATAGAGTAAAGTCACCAACATGGAAAAATAGTGTGCTTGATCAGACTTGCAAGTCTCGTACAATCCCAAAGGCAGCCTGAGTTGCAACTCCTGTCCTTGTGGATGCTGATACATGGCACTTTTGTTTCTGGCAGCTGAGTGAAACTGAATGCTAGAGGGATAGTAGAACTAGTTCACTTTGACTGTTAGGAAATCTAAGATGAAAATAACACAGAACACTGACATATTTTGTAGTCTTATTTGGCATTGACTATAATCCTTTGTTCCAGTTACACAAAATTGTATCTTAGACCTGTGTGTTATTCTGACCCAGTTCTATAAAGTTCTTGATCAGGTAAATGGTACTGATTTCAGTGGAGATTTTGTCTGAACTTTATCTTGAAGCAGAAAAGCTTTAATCCTGGGTATATGCAGCCTAATGCAAAATCACTCACAGTTGAGCAGACGTCAGTTTAAATTTCAGTCATGATACATTCATTGGCATGATAACAGAATTTCCTGTTGATATCAGCACAAATCCTCTGCAGATCTGAAGAGCTGGTATTAAGGAGAGTTCAAGCTTAAGAAGAAACATATGTCTCCGAAACAAGGTGATTCCAGAAACCCTACAGTGACTACGTTTATTCTTTCTTTCTTTAATTTAACCCTGTTTATTCATACACCTCTTCTGGTCAGAGTTAAGCCCAGAAATACTGAAGGAGTTGTGCCTGTCATGTCAGCCATGCATGTCCCTCACTAATTCAGGTCTTCAATAAACAGACCTGTCAGCAATAAAATGTTCAGTCATGTTTGTCATTGCTAACAAACACATCTCAAGACATACCCTAAATGCAATTTCAGTTCAGTTCAGTGAGATGAACTGAGGGTGGTGTTGACCCTGGCTTATAGCCTGGAGGCATGCTATGTGAATCTCAGAGGTTTTGTCTAGCTCACAGAAGTGGGCGAAATACAAATTTCTTCAGACTTTGTCAGAATGGACAGATTGGCAAATTGGACTAGAACTCTCAAGACAGCAAGTTTGTCTGAATATGCTTGGCAGCAGTCTGGAAGAACTACAGGAAGAGAATTGTCTACCATGAAGCAGTTCAGCATTTCCACTTCCCATCTCCAAAGCAGCAAAGATATCCAGAGATGTTAAAATGGAGCAATTCATCACAATTCTCCAAGTTACAGGGGGCATGCAGAATCAGAATTGCCTGCCTTATTTTACACAAGTAAGACAACCCATTGAACTCCTGACATTATTTACTTAAAAGCTGTATACAAGACTGAAGCATAAATGCCTGATCTTATCAGTTGTTTCTCCAGGCCTGAACATCTTTGCTTCAATCAGTCAGGAGCAGAGATTGGACTGCTCTGCTAGCCTAACTTGTAATCATGACTGGGGATATCAGGCAGAGGAGGACAAGTTGACAAAACAGAGAGAAATTGTTAAAATAGACCAAGCAAGATATAGTACTATACCTACTAAAGGAGACTTGCTTCTGCATATTGGTGTTTATTCTCAAGCCACTCAATATGTTAGAATTCTCAGTCTTAGATTATGCCTGACCCTCACAGAGGGTCCAGAGGTCAGAGAGCTCCTGAGGTAAGCAGGATATAGCAAGGTGAGGAACAGAGGCCAACACCAATGCCTCAAAAGCAATTGATACCTGACCTCTTCCATTTGGAGTCAGAGCTGGGAGCTGTGACTGGAGCCTGGTCCATACAGCTCCTTTTCAGCAAACACACACAAGAAAAGCCTTGGCTGGTGTACCACCCCTGCTGTTGACTTTCCTGGTGGTTTAATGCTCTTGGTCTGGAGAACATGATTGAAATCCTACTCTGCATACATAAGGTTGGTATATGGACCCTGGTTTCTCTCTCCAGCTCTCATCTGCGTTTTCTGTTCTGCATGAGCAGCATGGCCTGGCTATTTTGTACAAGAAACAGTTTAGTAGGCAAGTTCCAAAGACACTGACTGAGGCAGGGAAGATGCCTGGCAGGCAGGGCAAGAGCAGGACATATTGTGGGCTACTGGGCAGGAGTGGTTGATTGCACATATACCCAGTGTGTGGCAAACATACAAGTGCCTTGGAGATTTTACTGGGGAAAACGAAAGAGTAGAGGAAATTTGGCTTCCTTTCAAGTTAAGCAGCAGCTGAACAGGAGGCTGAAGGATCAAAATTTTGGACAGAGACAATTAAAGTGTCAGTCTCTGTGAATGTAGCTACTGGTGCCTAGAAAGAGATTAATTTAAATCTGCATATCAGGCGCATACTAAAAGAAAGGTGCTTTCAGTTCAAAGTAGGATTTAGCAACTGTGTATAGTCAAAAAATGTTAATAGACTGCAAATATTTTTTAAATTATATTTTAATTATACTGGTGATGCTACTGTAGGTATTAATGAAAATGCAAAGCATATGTCTTAGAGCAACAATAAGAAAGCATGTCTTGTGCATGAAGTGGGGTCATATTCTACCAGTAAAAGTACAAATATGGGTATTTTTGGAAAGTCAGAAAATAATGGGAAACTTGACACTGAAAAAGAAATTAACTTGCATTAAAATGTAGCTTGGGCCAAAGAGATAAAATTTTTTGCATGTTTTGTACTCTTTCTGTGAGCAGATTACTATATAGTGAACCTCTTAATAGTTTTAAGATAAACTAATCATCAAGATATTTTTGCATTTTGCACATGATGCTAATCATGCTTGCAGTTTTATGGGTCTGAGTACAATGACTTTTTTATTTCCAGAATTCAAGTAATGCTTTTATAAACTTGTCTCATGCTTATTTTTTCATAAAGCTGCACAGAAAGGTCAAAGTAAGGGTTGTCTTTTATATTATGACAGCCCCCAGTGCGTTACAGAATAGAAGTGGTTTATAAATAAAAGCTTCTTTCATCTGTCCTTTGATCCCCCCCATAACAAAACCTCCTTGCAAGTATTTTGCTTGACATAGTCATCATTTCTTATTAGTTTCAAAATATCTGCAAGACAATGTCTTGGTCTTCATTTATGGGTTACACTCTGCTGGGAACAGAGAAAGGGTTTTATTGTGCAGGAAAGGAAGAGGCCATACACTATTTCTGCCCATGGTTTTTGACTCCACGACCCTTGACAAACTAGGCTGGTGATTAGACCTCATACATTTCAGTACAAGCTCATAGCTGAACGCAGCTGGAACTCTCTCCAAAAGTTATGCATCTTAGCCACATCCTTCACCTCTGGTTGCACTTCCAATGGATCTCTATGTCAAGAGCCATGAAAATAAAAGCTCCTCAGGGCAGCCCTGGAAATTTGTGCTGGGTGACTTACAAATTTTGTGTCACTAGCTGTCCTCCTGGCCTTTCAGGCAGAAGGAACAGGAGGTACATCACATCCACACCTCTGCCTCCAAACTCCACTGCTCTATTTTTGGTCTGGCCTGAAATCTGTGGTTGGGTGTTACATTCTATGAGGAACAGCAGCAGCTTGAGAGGGTTACCCATAGACCTTTTCCAAACTCCAGAAGGGACATAGGACAAAACACCAAAAAGGGGAACATCCCACATTAGGCTTTGTGAGTCTGAGACACACAGGCAGAGCAGGGCTTCAAGGGTAGAGTCAAGTTTGAGTGAGAATAAATAGGCCTTTGAAACTGGGAGAAATGACACTCTTTTAGAACTCTAACTGGGTTATGTGAAAGAGAAATAATTAATCTCGCACACTGAAATAGTGGAAAATTGAGATATTTTAAAAGGATCATTTTTAGCTGTCAATAAATTATTTTTCATATTTAACATGGAAATTTTTATCTGCTTGTACCTTATTGCTTATGCTCAAACTATGTGGGGTTTGTTTAGTTCCTTTTCTCTCATAAAATTAAAGTTTACAAAAGTATCACTAATTTTCATTTATTTAAAACAGATTTCCTGCATAAAAGTAATTCCAACTGATCATTAAAAACAGACCTAAAGAGGCAAAGAAAATATATTGATTGTATAGAATTTGAATGGCAAGAAATATGTCTTTAATTATTGTTATTTTATTAATGGACAAGCACTATCTTATTAAATCTAAATTGGATGTGCACTGAGGAACACTAATGCAAACCATTCCAAGGACAAAAATTAAATACATGTTGGTACATAATAAAGCCCTCATGTATAGTAGAGGTGGTTTACAAAAAGATCTTTCAACTTTTGAACGGATCAACATGCAATATTTCGCCATCTGAGTTCACAGTAAGGTCCCTAGCATAAAGTATCTGTCTTAAAAGAGCCTGATCATTTTTCTGTTGGGATCATATATTTATGTAGCTCCATTAACTTCCAGGCTACTGCTTTCAATTTATAATATTCTAAACAAAATTTGGGCTGGGAAGGCTAAAAATTAGTAGGCTAGATATAAACTATCAAGCATTGACCCCAAAAATGCATTTCAATGCAATTGAACTTCTATGATACATCAGAATGCTACTTTTCTTGAATTCCTTTATCAGGCAGTTTCTCAATCATTGTCAGGAATCAGAGCAGCTGGAGATGGTTGTGGTCAGTCTCATGGAGCAAGTTCAGCCTCTCAGCCCTTCCGGTGTCTGACTGCAACCTGGATTTCCAGTACACAGAAAAGTCTGCTTAAATTTGTTTCTGGTTCAACAACATAATTGGAAGCAGTCCAGGTCCATTTCAGCTGTTTCTTTTGATACTCTCACAACGATAAGCTGACTGTCTAATCCTGTCTTTCACCAAAATACCTAGCCCACATATGTTTTGGAGGTTCTTTTGTTTCAAGCAAGGACAGTTGTTTGGGCTTTCAATACAACTCTGCTGTTGCTTCACTCATCTGGTTTCAGAAAATAAGAAACAAGTGTATTTAGTTATTCTTTAATGAAGGGAGGTTATTAGATCACTGATCTGAGCACACATACCTCAACCCACAGCAGCAATGGGTTTTTCCAAGACATATTGTAATACCCAAAAGGAATTTCCTGTATTTGCTTGGAATAAACTACTTTCTGCAACAACTATTAAGAATATGAACACTGTTTAGAGTGAGAAGTTAAAGGCACATAGACACAACAAAGTTTTCTTTTTTTTTTTTCTTCAGAGGGAAGTTAACAACTTCCAGTTGTTTAGTGTTTCACAATCAGCTTCCTCAAAACTCTTAGATGGAGGTTTAGCGTTTCTGATGCTGGGGGTTAGATGCCAACATCAGGGCACCTGTGTGGTCTAGAGGGCAGATCAGTTGAAATTCTCCTGGCATCCTGTAGATCATGGGAATATAGATACTTCACTGAAAAGTATAGTAATCACATTTGTCTCATGGGTGAGAGGATTGAGGGATGTGTGGCCAGATCTTGTTGTCTTGTCATGGAGATGATGGCCTGGAGTGGTGAGGGCTGCTATGGCATAGAAAGGAGTGGGGAGATGATGGCAACTTGTCATCTTTCAGCAAACTCCCTCAGTTATTCCTTTGAAAAATGTGTCTCTTACTGTCCAGGAAAGTGAGAGGATGGGTGGGCAGAAGGGAACTACTGCTATAGATCTTTGCTATGGTAGACCTTCATGGTAGTAGATTTTGACATCCTTGAGAAGGTGAGACAGGTTACAATGTGCTTCCTTGGCTTCTTTGCCACAGTGCCAAGTCAGAATCATGGGCTGGTAACTGGATGACACTGTGTAATGCACTGGAAAATTCCATAATTCTGTTCTATTGACTTAACATTTTCCAAGACATTTAAAGAATTGTTTAGGGGTTTTAAAACATTTCTCTTTAGGTGTGTTTGAGAAAAAACAATTACCACACAAAATAAGCCAAATCATGATGATTTCATGCTGGAAAGCATACTGTGAAATCAGAGGGAACTTTTCCCAAGTTGAGGCCCAGAGGATTTTGCCTTAAAATAGAAACAAAGGAGTGTAAAGTAACAAACTTTCCAAATGCCAGTTGACCGGCTAAGGCAGAACAATAAGCAAACTGTCTCCAGAGTTTCTCTGCTTCCAAAGTTAATTTAGAGAGTCCAGCTGGTTAATAATTCAGAAGATGTCTACTAGTCTGTATGATACTTTCATGCAATCAACTTTTCCATCTGAAAAAACCCCACAAATCCTTCGGTAATCAGTGACCATCAAAAGATCAATTTAAAAACCAGTATACTAAAATAATCAGCACTGGAGAAACTATGTATTTTCATTGTTGCTGGCCTTCACACCATACCTGAACAATATGTCAAGCACAGAGGACACTTATAACAAATCTGAATCCCCAAAGTCTATACCTTGAGGTGTCTTGGTCTGTCTGTCTGAATTCATGGCACTGAAGTTTTTTTATAGG
Source organism: Acanthisitta chloris (assembly GCF_000695815.1). Taxonomy (NCBI): domain Eukaryota; kingdom Metazoa; phylum Chordata; class Aves; order Passeriformes; family Acanthisittidae; genus Acanthisitta; species Acanthisitta chloris. The sequence continues at coordinate 32,033 of NW_008666488.1, read as the reverse complement.
AGATATTCTATTAGTAATTACAGAGTGTAATTTAGCTACTGAGGTTAGAACTTTATCAAAATTTATAGGACTTCACCTAAAAGACTGACTATTTATACAGAGTTGGGTTCCTTTGCCATCATCTTTTAAAAAATCCCTCTGTGACCCACAATGTTTTGGTCTCATAGAACAAGCATTTTCCACTATGAAGAACAATTTTTCAGAAAAAAGATAGCAACTTTTCAAATTTTGTTTGTATCTCACTATATTGGGAGTGCAGCTCAGTACAGAATTTAATACGCTCAGAAACAAGAAATAGAGACACGAGATCAGGTCTGCATGTAAGTTCATGTACATGCATTTGAATGTCATGAAACTACTATCAACAAATGAACCACTTCTATGTACATTATTGAAGTCCTAGGATTAGGTAGCTAGGATGAGGTATGCCAGGATGAGGTGGCTGCACAGTGAAAGTACATAGCTAAACTTATGTAGCACATGTATCCTTGACACCTTCACAGAAGTGCTGGTTAAACAGATTTCTGCTCTGCAGAGGCCAGTGTCAGAGTACTGAAATCTCGTCTTGAATGAAGTATCCCTCTGTCAGGCTCCACATGAGCAATAAATCAAGCACAGTCCCAGAGGCTGAGCACAACAGAAGACCTTGATCACAGGTATTGGGCACTTTTGGAAACTCTTGATGCTATGAGGCTAAAGCTAAACAAATGCAGATGGTAAGAGGGTGTCATGCAAATGGTGTGGATGGGAGAGAAGGGAAACGAGCAAAGATCATTATAATGTTATGGCCATAACTCAGTAATTGCTTGAACAAAGAAAGAAGGGGTGTGATGATTTCTTGGAACTGTGCTTTACATAGAGAAATTTATGACTAACGTAGTTGTCTGAACAAGCAGCCATAGAACATGACTGCTTGAAAACATTCAAAGAACAACAGATGCAATCCTTAAGAGAACGCTTGAGAAACTGAAGGATTTAATTAAAGAGGCCCCAGTCCTGAAATACTATGACAATAAGCACAAAAGTAACTTGTTCATGGATGCATCCCAGGAGAATATTGGCACAATACTCTTTCAATAACACAGTTGAAGCTGGAGACAAGTGGCTAATGCATCACAGCCACTAACAAAAACTGAATGTAAATATGCCGAAAGAATGGAAGAGACTTTGGCCTTAAGCCATGGCTGTAAAAAAAATTCCTTTATTTATGGGACACCACTGTTAGCTGAAACTGACCATAAACCACATACTGCTGTTGCCAAGATAGGCCTGATAAATATCTCCTGGAGAGTACAGAGATTGTTTTTTCAGCTACAAATGTATGTTTTACAAATTGAGTAAGCCTGAGTGAGATTCGGTGGTTGCAGGCAAGCTAACAATCATTTTACAAAACTTACAGATATTGATCATGGGTGTGCCAAGCCTCCTAAAGAATAACAACAACCCTCTCCACTTGCAGGCAAAAGGTAAACTGCTCCTGCCTGCATCATTAACAAGTTTGAGAGAATGGGAAAGGTAATGCAGGCTTTGGCAAAAAGCTGTCAGTGCCATACTGTAACCCCTTTTTGTACCTTGGCAGTGAAGCCTGAAAAGTACATGTGGATTTTTAAAACAGCTTCAATGGAGACTCCTGAATATTTTTAAAAGAAGTGCATGAAAGCCATTATTAAAAAAAAGGACCAGAGGCTGTTGAGAGATCAGCAGTTACAGTAAAGCAATTCAATATCATCTTGAAACTTTGCTTATGCTAGCAGTAATAGCAACACAGGATAACTCCCTCCAAAAGAATCCATGAAGATGGCAGAAGAAAAATAAGTATGTGTAGATCTTCTTGTGATTTTTATTTATCAAATTAATGATAATTAAAATACATTATTATTGTTATTGTTGTTGCAGTTGTTTCTATTGTTACAATTACTCCCACACCATGGCCTTCCTAGAAGTTACTGCAGTCAAACAGCCATATACACCATATCCATTGAAACTGGACATGACATATCAGGCACTATAGTATCTGATAATAGTCCACAGTGCAGTATCACTGAAAAAATTTGCCCTGAAATACAGGCTTATGTTTATCAGCACTAATCCCTGGTACTTTCAAACTATCAAGGCTAACAGAAAAGCGTGTCAGAAGAACACCTGCTAGACTCGGTGTTTGAGAACAAAGAAGGACTCATGGGGAAAGTGGTGGTCAGTGGACAACTTGGACACAGTGACCATGAAATGATAAAGTTCTTGATAGAGGGTGATGTAATGAGGGCCAGCAGCAGAACTTCCACTTTGGACTTTGACCTGCTTAGATCATTGATTGATGGAGTCCCCTGGGAGTCAGTTCTGCAGGGTAAAGGAGTTCAGGAAGATTGGCAGTGTTTAAAAAAAGATATGTTAAACATCCAGGAGCAGACTGTCCCTATGTGTAGGAAGTCAAGTTGTTGAGGAAAAATACCAGCCTGGTGAAACAGAGAACTTAGGCTGGAGCTTGGGAAAAAAAAAAAGAATCTATCATTCCTGGAAGGAGGGTTAGGCCAGTTGGGAAGACTATAAGGATGCTGAGAGGTCATGCAGGGAGAAGATTAGGAGGGCCAAAGCCCAGCTGGAACTTGATTTGGCTATTAAAGTTAAGGACACCAAAAAAAGAACATTGAGAACACAAGGAGTGTCAAGGAGGTTGTGCACCAGTGTATAAATGCAGAGAGTAGTGTAGTGACAGGGGATGAATGCAGAGGTACTCAGTGCCTTCTTTGCCTCTGCCTTTAATATCAAGGCCAGTTGTCTTCAGGATACCCAGCCCCTAGATGGAGCTACGGGGAGATGAGTGAAGTCCCTGTAATCCAGGATAAGATGATTAACGACTTGCTATGTCAATCAGATGCTCACAAGTGCATGGGCCCTGATGAGATCCACCCCAGGCTAATGAGGGAACTGTAAAAGAACTCACTAAACTGCATGAGGTTTCCATGCAACCTTCTCTTCTCCAGGCTCAACAGCCCCAACTTCCTCAACCTATCTTCATAGGGGAGATGCTCCAGCAACTTTGTGGCTTCCTCTGGACTTGCTCCAACAGTTCCATGTCCTTCTTACGTTGAGGACACCAGAACTGTGTGCAGTATTCTAGGTGGGTTTCAGGAGAGCAGAGTAGAGGGGAAGAATCACCTCTTTTGACCTGCTGCCCACACTCCTTTTGATGCAGTTCAGGATACGATTGGCTTTCTGGGCTGCTAGCACTCACTACTGGCTAATGGTGAGCTTCTCATCCACTGTCAAGTCATCAGGGACTTCACCTGACTGCCATGATTTCTCAAAATTATATAGTGGCTTATCAACCTCACCTGCCAAGTCTCTCAGGACCTGAGGATGAATCTCATGGGATCTTATAGACTTACACACATTCATGATCTTAGAGGTCTCCTCTAATCCTGAAGATTCTAACAGAGTGATGTCTGTAAAATGAAAAACTGGAGGAGGGAGACTGATCCCCACTTAGTAGCAGTGCACAGTCTGGGGGAACTGGTCTCTTACAAAGGCAAGCTGGAGTACTGCTCTGTTGCAGAGAGGCCTCTTGCTGCACTGGGTTGGTGGTTCACACTTGGGGCAGTAACCAGCAGAGCTCCAGACTGTGTTTATCAGTGATCCCTAAATGCTTACCATGTAGGAAGTTTCTGTACTGTTAAGGACACATGCACAGTGCCAGTGTCACTGTCAAACAACAAATACAAGCATACTACAGAATACCTGAAGAATACATTATGACAGCTTTAACTACATCTGCACAGAAGTATTTGCTAAGATGGAAAAAGCATTTAAAAACTCACAAACAATTTCTACATTAGGAATCATGCCCAATGAAGACAGTCCTTAGGGGATACTTTATGAAGATGTCAGTTAATTCCTGTCTAGGAAACCTAAAGGTTTTCCCAATTGCAGCTCCTAAGGTCCTGTCATGAGTCAAATATTTCTTTCACATTTTAAATGGACTTGTAACCCTCACTAAAAAAAAATTTGAAAACCTCTTTGGGCACGGCAAGGGTGCTTTATTTATTTATTTATATTCTGTCTCCATTTCAGATTTCCAAATTTACAAAAATCAGAAGAAAATTCCTTCTGAGAATCAGTGGAAACATTGTAGGGTTCATTTGAAGCCTGATCCCATGAACCCTGCTGTAGAGTGGGAAGTGTGGAGCGACTTCAATGGCTGCACAGGGAGACCTGAATGCAAGCTCAGGGCTGTTTAAGCAGATGGCTGAGCACACCCTTTTCCCACTCAGTGGGTGTCTGGGGCTCTACCAGAGGTTATCAGCAGGTCATTGTTTGATAAGGATGCCATTATATACACTGGGAACTCTTGAAAAAAGCTGTCTGTTCAATCAATGTTGTCTTCAGGGACAGTTGGAGGCTCCCTCCCTGAAGCTGGATGCTCTCCCACTCTTGTTTTGTTTTTGTGAGTGTGAAGGAAAGGAAGTGTTTAAGATACAAAGTTATCTATTTATTTTCTTATCCTGAAGCCACAAGATGCTTAGACAAGATTTATTTCACATTGAAAGTTAAGCTTAGAGGATTTTTTGTTTTTTATAAGTGCCTGATGTGTTGAGCCTATAAGAGATAAAACAGACTACATTTGTTGTGTTTCCTTTCTCTGGAGTTTTATTATTTTCTCTGTATCAGGCTACCTCTTCTTTAATATAGATGCCTTTTTTCCCAAAGTATTTTTTAGGGGCAATCAATTGAAAAAAATCTCTGAAATGTGGATCAAGTGCACTAATTGATAAACACAGAATTGTGTTTTGAATAAAGCAGCTGGTCTGGCAAGAGTAATTTCTGAATTTTCTTCCATAAAGGAATGTAGACAATGGGTGCACTGTCTGTTCTTCATTTAGTTTACTCATAGGTAAAGATTTTGACCTAAAATACAGTTGGGCATTGCTGTCATTCACTAACATGTGAATATCTGAGACTAACACACAAAACTGATTGCAAAATGGAGCAAGCTTTGTCATAATCTCACAAGTCTCCCAGGTCTCTTATTAATAGTTGAGGAAAATGGATTTCTGACCATCCACAGGAAATGATGATAAAATTAAAGTTCACAACTCTCACACATCAGAGGTAAGCAGGAGGCTTGGGACTGCTTCAGCCCTGAGCGGAGTGAGAGGAATGCCAAGCTGCATTGCAGCACCATGGTAAGCAAGCTGTGCTTGAATCCTCCACATCACTGTCATGAAGAAATGGGAAAATATTAAAAGGAGGTGTAGCCTTATTTTTTTGCATTCAATGTGGGCCAATTTTGTCTCTGGTGCAACTTGAGAACACTGTGGATTTTTCCTTCATTGATACTGTTAACACATAAAATTCAGAAAAGATTTTCACTAGTATTTTCCTGGGAAGAATTTATCTCCTGGCAACAATTCCAAAGTTAAGACAGATTTATACATTAGAGTCACGTTTTGTATTCCTTGGGTAGAATCCCAAATTCCCTCCACTTTCACCTCCAAGGAATCATTAGCATTTATCAGGTAAATAATCTGTAAAAGGCAGATTATACCCCTATAAATCGATTATAATTACACTGATTTCAAAAGTGTTACTGAGGATTTATGCCCATGTAACTGAGGTTCACAGTTGGTAAAATTTCTAAGGAAGACTCTAAATATTTTCTCAAGAGAAAACAGCCCTTACAATGTGCTATTTTTTCCTCTTCTATATGTTCTCACCTGTCATCATAATGAAGTATTTTATATAAATACAACATGATGTAATGACACTAACTGAGAAGGAAAATAAATTCACACTAGAATTTCAAGCTGAAATCTTCCCACCTGCTTTTTATTAACACAGACCACCATCTGAACATTATTTAACATCATATTGTTTAATTCAGCCCATCTTCATTCCCTCTTCCCCTTGCCTACATGATAAAAATCTTTCTTCTCAGTACACTTTAATACCAAGCATATAAGTTTCACCTGTCATCTTCACAGACTCCCCAGAATAAATTCTTTTAGAGAAAGAGTCCACATCAGCTATTTTTTGTTGCATATTCAGTCGCTATAGCACACTTTGATGCCAATGAACCACTTTGTAGCATCAACTCAGCCTTCACTGAAGCTAGGCTGAAGTCTGTGATGTACTGTGGATACTTCTTTGGAGAGACTCACAGGAGTCCCAGTCACAGACCCTGGAGCCCTTTGTACTGCAGTTCTGTGAACAACAGGATGTCCATTATTTCTCACAAAAACCATATACATTTAATACAGTCCAACAATATGAATAGTCTAATGGAGATTTTAGAAGGCATTTACTTGCTCATTGGTGCAGAAGTTCAGGTGATCCTAAGATCCTACATAGTCAGTCTCAGAAATGTCTTATGGTATTACTGTTTCCATTACAATCTTCTAAGCCTGTGGCTGCAAAAAGACAAAGAATAACTGATCATTTGTGTTTATTCATGAGAATGAACATCTTTGTGACTTTCGTGGGAAGAAGTGGAAACATCTAGGATACAATTTGTTATAGTTCAGGTTTATTTTTTCACATTATAGAGGCATTTAGAGAAGCTACAAGCTCAAAGACCAAGAGCCCAGAGGTGTGGGAATTCTGCAGCACCATTGAAAGCATGAATGGATGCTCTGTAGGAACTCAATTACTGGGGATCATACCGTGAACCTCAGATTAGCAGCCTCCCTTAAAGTGCAAAATTGCTTAAAATGGTAAGCAAAGAAAAAAGAAACCATCATTTTAGGAAAATGTAAATGGTTGGAGGAGGAAAACAGAAAAAAAAGCATGTGTTCAGGTACACCAAACATCTGCACAGATTGTTCCAGATAGTGATGTGTTGTTTATTTTGCAAATATACACATTTCTTTCTTTAGCTAGTAATTTTCTCAGATGTCTCACAGTTTGGAAAAAAGAAATTCTCTTTTCTGTTTCAACAAAGTAGGTGGAGGAAAAGTGTTTCCATCTTTGACAAGACTCCCTGCTGGCAGAGACAGAGAGAATTGCATGTCCTCATCATCCTGATCACTCAGGAAGAAGACTGTTTAAGCCTCAATCACTGATGTACCTCAGGGGGAAATGCCTTTCAGGGGAATAAGGGCAGTGTTCCCAAAGGATTAGGAGAGGTGGCTGATCAATTTTGTTAAGTGTCTGTTGCCCAAAGCAAGCACTAGCCCTTCCTCTCATGAGGAAGAGGGTTTACAGGTTTCCATAGAATCATTTAGGTGGAAAACATATTTAGGATCATCAAGTCCAACCATTAATCCAGCACTGCCAAGCCCACCACTAAACCACATCCCTATGGGCCACAACTCCTGGTGCTGTAAATCCCCCCAAAGCTGGTGACTCAACCTCTCCCCAGGCAGCCTGTTCTAAAGCTTAACAACCCTTTTAATGAACAAACTTCTTCTAATACCCAATCTAAGCCTCCCAGGGTGCAACTTGGGGAAATTTCCTTTTGTCCTGTCACGTGTTACTTGGAAGAAAAGACCGACCCCCACCTCACATTCCCTGCACCTCCCTTCATGTAGCTGCAGAGAATGATAAGGTCTCTCCCAGACTCCTTTTCTCCAGGATGAACTGCCTCAGCCACCCCTCATAGGACTTGTGCTCCAGACCTTTCACCAGCTCCATTCCCTTCTCTGGACATGCTCTAGCTTCTCAATGTCCTTCTTGTAGTGAGTGGCCGAAAACTGAAGTCAGGATTAGAGGTCTGACCTCACCAGTGCCAAGTACAGAGGGACAATCTCTGCCCTAGTCCTGCTAGCCATGCTATTGCTGACACAAGCCAGGATGCCATTGACAGTAGATTTAAGGACACACTGCTGGCTGATGTTCAGCTGACTGTCAACAAGCACCCCCAGACCTTTTCCACCAGACAGCTTTCCAGCCACTCTACCCCAGACCTGTAGCACTTCCTGAGGTTATTGTGACACAGATTCAGGACCTGGCAGGCCTGGCTGAACCTCATATCATTGGCCTTGACACATCAATCCAGCTTGTGCAAGTCCTTCTATAAAGCTTTCCTGCCCTCCAGCAGTTCAACACTCTCACCCAATTTGATGCCATCTGCAAATTGTCTGAGGGTGCACTCGATAGCCTCATCCAGATAATTGATAAAGATAATAAACAGAGCTGTCCCCAGTACTGAGTGCTAGGGAACACCACTTGTGGCTAACAGCCAGCTGGATGTAACTCCATTCACCACTACTCTCTGGGCCAGGCCACCCAGACAGTGTTAATCCAGAGAAGAGCACACCCATCCGAACTGAGAGCAGCCAATTTCTTCAGGAGAATGCTGCAGGAAATAGTGTCAGTAAAAATCTCCTCTAGGTTCTGCTCTACACCACAGGGATGGGTTTGTGTGAATGTTCTCTTTAAATCATCCAACAGTCAACCTAGAGAACACTCAGCCTCAAAATGTTTCTTTCCTCACCCATCCCACATAATAATTTTCCATCTTCTCTTGCAAGCCTAAATGTAATCTGTCATTTGCTAGAAAGAAAAGCAACTGCTGAGCTTCCAGTGCCTCTTAATGCATCCAGATGTTCTCCCATTTGCACTGCAGGGCAATATGGCAAGAAGGTTAATTATGACTGGTTGTGCTCCTCTTCTCACACAGACCTCATTTCTCAAATTCTAGCTTGGTTCCCACAGAAAACTTAAAGAAAAAAAGCAATTTTCTGAAAGAGTTTACAGCCCCTGCCCAACTCATCTTTAAAGATACTCAGCTTTTTTTAATAAACATTGAGTTCACATCCCAGACACTTCATTTATTGAACTTGCAGATGTTAATAAGTGGACCCAGGATGTTGTTATTATCCTGTGATTTGCTACAGAGACTCTTTTCTATGCAGGTGTCCCAGAGGACCAGCTGAGGTATGAGAAAGAAGGAACTTTGTGCTTTGGCTACTATTTCTACCTAGAAGCTCATATGGATGAAACTATTATTCAAAGTTATTAACAGATATTGAGTTACAGGATCACAGCCTAGATGAAGAACAAGACCCATTTCAACAGCAAAACTTATGGTCATGAACCTGCACACACCTGCACAGTAACAAGACATATTTGTTTTAGGCTGACTCGGGCTGTGTTTTGAGAATGCTAATCAATCTGCGCAATGACACAATTTTTGGAGTTGCTTTATAACAAATCATAATTATCTACAGTTTCTCTCCATCTGCCCATAATGCACCTCTTTCTGACACATTTTGGGCTGTGCAGTGTACTGGTCATAGCCTGTGTCTGCTGTGCTGATGCTAATATTTATGATGCCAATGCTAACTCAAATGTTTGTGAAGTAAATGCAAGAGAATAAAGCATGGATACAACCAACAGTAACACATCTGGGGCATGGACCTCTCTACTGCTGCTACTACTTGCAATAGCTGTTTCCATTTCTGTAACCTCCCATGGTTCTCAATGCTTGGCATAAAGCACATAATAAGCACCATGAAAATACACCTGCATCTGCCCCACTGGGGAGTAACCAACTAGAACATAATAGGAGAGTGGGAAAACGGATCTAAAATGCTTAGGGATATAAAATGCAAATGCTGCCATCAGGTCTATCTGATGACTGCCTTATTTTGGGGGAGGTGGTGCTGTCTATGGACAACCCCTGACAAAAAGGCATTGTGGTTTTTAGAAGAGGCTCATAAGAGTATAGGGTAGCCAGGACTGTGCTGATGTAGCATCTCACAGTTCCAGCTTTCATCTCTAAGTCTGCAGCTCTGTAGTTAGAACATGCCTTTTGTCCCCTACTGAAACCAGATTGTGTCATTCCTGGCTTATTTAGCATTCTTTTCCTGAGCGCTCATGGTTTTGTTTAAGATATTCGCATTTTTCACGGACTCTTTGACTGATGAAGCTGCACTGATGCACTAAAAATCATGAAAATATTCTAAGACAACAGTACTATCATTGTTCTATTTATTCATGTAAGTTTGTTTGTGCTTTTATTCCTGGTACAAGATAAAGCTTCCTGTAGGAACTGAAGGCACTGGTGGATACTTAATTTCAGTCTCTAATAATGAAATGAGGCAAGTAACAACCTTTTTGAAGTTTTACCCTCTGGCAAGGCTCACAGAGTCTGGTTTCGCCTTGTTCAAAAGGTTTAATGAGACATGGGTCTTGTGTGCATGTGTTTATGGAAAAAGAAAGAAAGAAGGGCTGTCAACAGCTGGGAAGCATGAGACTGTGAGAAACAAAATAGGCTTTGTGGGTTGACCTCTGGTATCCCTCACCTACCTAGGACTCCACATGAAAAATAGGTAGTGCCAGAAGGAGGCAAATATGCAGAAAGGTTTATGTGCCTCCAAGCTTGTCTGTTTTCTGAGACTAAAAAGCACTACCTCTCATAACTAACTTTGTCATGCTTGTAAGTGTTTTATTATTTTGATCCAGCCCTGCAAGAATTTGTTTAGAGCAAATAGTAATCGGTTTACCAGCAGCTCCTGGGGCACTGGCTCTACTGGTCTTGGGAGACCAGACTTGTAAGTGCCTAAAGGATGCATAGTTTTCAGAAGCAGTCCTTTGGAGCAGCAGGACTCTCCAACAGAGGAGCTTCATTTTGGCAGAGAAATCCATGGGAAAAGAAGCTGGCGGTTGGTGGGGCAAGACCTCGCTGGGTTGCCCATAAAAACATCTATATCCCAGAGAAATAAAATTAATTAAAGGACTATGAAGATACAGGGCTTCATTCTGTTGAATTAGGAGTCATGCATGTATGAGTTTAAAGAGTAAATTATATGAGTTTAAAGAGTAATTTATAATCCTAATTAATAATGCCTTGCCTCAGACTTTGCTCAGCTATCTATCCAGTTCCCTCTCTATTGCGTTTTCATGTTTACACAGATTTTTCATTGCACAGTCAAATAACAGTGAGTACCTCTAAAAGCAAAAAACAGTGACTCATCAGGGCAATTACTGATTAAACACATCTCTCCTAATATTAGTACACTTCTGTAGTGTGGTATTCCAGGTGACCACATGCACAGCCAATGCCTAATGATGCTTTTGCCAAAACTAATCTGCTCCTCCTATGGATTTTCAGACATTTCATCCTTTTGAATAGCTTAGAGAAACCTTTGTCTACCACTCCCAAGCAGCCAACTGAAGTGTGTTAAAAAGTGGGTTTCCTTCCAAGTCATTACTAGGAGGTTACCTTTGGTTTCATTAAATAGTTCTAACAAAAGTTGAGATCCTATGATATGAATACAAAGGACATATTTCCAAAGACATGGAAAAGGGACTCATCTCAGTGATGCCGGCTCAGATTAGCAACTCACAATCCCAGGACAGATGTAATGGAAGATTACAGATGCTATTTCTCTAAACCTGAGTGTTATATCGTCAACTGAAACAAGGGAGAAACCTGGATATTCACTTTGCATAATTCATTACCAGGGATCTTGCAATTTCCAGAGCCGGACTAGCAACTAATAATGTGATTTTAAAAGTTTCTTTCAATCACAGACTTCTAGAATTTAGTCACTACTTGAAAATACTTTCAGAACAATTCTGTAAGACAAATTTTATCCTACAGTTAGTGAACAAGCCACTAGGTATGAAATTTGAATATATTCAGGACTCACTTTCCTAAGACACATTGTTTCTGTGCTCTGACTAAACAAATAGAACTTCTCTGATGAGCTTTCTTCTGCAGATACTCACAATCCAGAACTGGATTTCTACTTGGTACCTTACACCTGCATTTCTTGCCTAAATTTTGCTGTTCTGGCAACTAGCTTTGATACTACTACAATAGTCACTGCAAATGGAAGCAAAAGAGATATAAGACCATTTTGAATAACTCACAAATTGCAAGTAATTCCCTCAGAGGAATGTGAATCCCTTCACAGTAAGTTTTCATATTATCATTCAAGTGAAAAGTAAGGAAAACTAGGCTTGCAAAAACTCTGAAATACATATGTCCCCATAGACAGACAAAATAGTTTGATGTTATCTTAAAAGTTCTTGCAAGATGTTATATTTTGGAACTTATAAAAATGGTGATAATTAGCACAATAATTTCCAATTTTTATCTTCTGTAAATCTACTGAAGTAGTAACCATTTGGCAAAGCACTTGCTAAAAAGGTGTGACATTCTTCAAAACACTACCCCTAGTTATGCAGTAAATACAGAAAATAGCATACAAGTTAAAAGTATAATAAGGATTTCCAGCTTTGCTTGAGAATGAGAGCTGCCAGCACATGAATCATAGAATAATTCTCTGGAAACATTCTCAAATTCTTCCTCTGCTGTTTTGATCCCTACTATTCAGTAAGTATATTTTCTTTATGATACCAAGGCCTGGTACCTCCTTCCCCCCACCTGATTCTTTTTTGTGCTACCTTGCTTATAAATACAGAGTAAAGCAGCCCTAGCCAGCTTGTCTCTAAATTACCAGCAAGTCTGCTCTGTCTGTTAAGAGCTTTGTTTTCTACGCAGGGAATTCCCTTTGTTTCTTTTTTTACCGCAGGCACCATGGTTTGTTCACTGTTTCCTTGTAGCCAAGCAGCCCCAGGGTCTTCTACACCTACTTTAATCATGTGCTTCTTAAATGGGATCAGACAATGGAGGCTTCTACTGAGACACCTCTACCCCTCCCTGCTCAGTGTCTCTGATTATTTGAACTCCTCAGTAAGCAGAGGTTGCACATACTCAAGCAGTCCAGAGAAGCTCTTCCAAACACAATACATGGCCATTCAACATGAGAAGTTTTAACCTTAGAGGTGGGTCAGGAGGAAAATTAGTTTTAGAGGACAATGTTTTTCTTTCACTGGACTGTAGTGAGAAATCTGTATGCTACTAGAACTTGGTGACCTCATACCCAATATATTGTATATTTCTCTACTTCTGGGCAAAGTTTTCTGTGTATTTGCGAACACTTCTTGTTTCAACTATGCTTCCCCCCCATTAATTATAACACTTAAAGCACTGTCATAACTGTCTCAATAACTCATCCTGGAGACAAATAGTGAAGGTGACAAAGAACAAAATGCTATTTTCCTTCAAATTAAAGCATGCATTCTCTTACCTTTTACTGAACCAGATAAAAATGCCAAATCCTACAGGAGCAGGTGTCTCACGGCTGAATACACATGCTGTGAAATGCTAGTTCACACGCACTAGCTTTGAGTCCCCATTCACCCTCACTCTCCTTTACCACTTTTGCATTCTCCCAGTAGAGAGCAACACAAATTTCCTTTCCCTTTCTTCTTTCCCAAAGATGTCCTTTGAGCACTACACATGTGACTGTCATTTCTATATATCAACAGAAGTGCAGAAGGAAGGATGGATCAGGGTGCAGGCCTTCAAAAATCGAGATTCTTTCCCCACAATAGATTTCCTGCATCTATATCTGGTACAAAGCAGCACAGAAAATATACAGTTACTTCTATTTCTCTAAAACAGGAGATCACAGACACACCCTTTACCTATAGATCAGAATAACTGAAATAACCCAAGCTGTCATAACAAGCAGCAGCAATTCTTTCTTTGAAGCATTTCAGCAGACTCAGATCTGATCAATGCTGAAGCAAGAAATATAACTTAACTACTATGAAAAGTCTTGCCTCGATGCTTAGATCACTTCTCGATCAGTTGCTTTGGAACTAATCTACAGGCATTTTTCATTTGCAGATTTTCTGCTCTGTTTATGCAGATGTATTATACAGTATCTAAAAATAACTTGCACCATAGCACCCAATTTTGCAACAATCCCACAGGAAAACAGAGCCTGGGTTACAAGCTTTGCCTAAAGCAAAAATGATAATTGTGAGAAAGGCTGTAAGAACTGCCAGTGTCTCTTTCTAATAAGTGGGCAAAGTGGGAAAAAGCTGCAGGCAAAATACTGTGCTGATTCCACTAGGTGAGCTAATAGAAAATGTCAGCAGCTTTCTTGGTAAAGGGGTTATGTTTTGTTTCATTAAGTCTTTACTGAAGCTGGTAGAATGGAAAATATTTGCCAGTCAGCATAGTGGAATCTGGTGCTCTGTATCACATTGGCGGATCTGACAAATGGAAAGGAAAAAATTGCCTTTATTACACTCCTTATCCATTTTCGTAGATTTAGAGGATTTCAGGCCAGGAAAAACGTGATTATCCTGCTTCATTTGTGCAGTCCAAGTGTATTTACTTGTAATTCCTCTGTCAAGTACATATCTTGTGGATGAAACAACATAATTTCTGCAATATGACAGATTCTTCAATTAATGGCTTTGAAGTAGCTCATGTCCCCAGATAAACAGGGCCACTCACATGAGCATCTCTGTGAATTTATCCAGCAGCAGCCACCTGCCATTGAATTTTGTTATGCCTTCATCTTCCAGATTAAAGTCCTCTCTCTCTCCTACCTGCAAATTTTTTCTTGATGTAGGTTTGCATCAACTGCAGTAAGTCACCTTGTAATCTTCTCCCTCTGCTTGACAAACTAAGTAGACTTTCTTACATTCTTCACCACAAGGCAGTCCTGATAGACCTTGGGGCATCTTGTTCTTTTGTGGTCCACTCCTATATTTCCAGTGCTGTCCTGAAATGCAGCCATCAGATTTCACACAGGCTTCTGTTCCACAGAAAACTAACACCATGTCCACAGTCCTTCTCAATAATCCCATGCTTAGATGTGCCTGATTCTCCAAGAAAAGCACCAGAGCAACTGTATTGCTGGCTCCAGGACAAGCCCAAGTAGACACCACAGCTCCCTTCCTGGCAGGCTGAGTTCCAGGCTTGGCTTCTCCATCTCCTTGTGTCTCTGAATTATCAACAGCACTGAACAAGTAGCAATTTGCACCTGATGTTCACGTATGTAATGTTACATTCACAACTAATTCAGATTTACTAAATTTCTGCTCTGGACATTAGCATTTTTTGGCATATTTTTAAACATTAATTAATGCATATTTTTTAAAAAAAGTAAGATTATATTGAAGCAAGGCCCTAGTCTCTGCAAACACAAGGACACAAGAAGCCCCAGTTCCATTTACTTGTCCCTACAGGAAGACTCCTCATTTTCCATAGCACATGGAGGTCTGCTCCTGAAGAACAATTGTAGAACTGCTTTACCAGGTAGTTGTACCATTAGAAACAGTTAAATTTTTGACATAGCTGGAATTATTCACATGCATAATTGTTTTCAATAACAAAGTCCACACTGCCTGCCTTTGGTAAGTATAGAAAAGTGCAGGAAAAGCCCTGATTTTTCTTCCTATGGGAATTCCTTTTATTCATCAGTAAAATTATTGTTGCAAAGGTCTGCCTATGTAAAGCTAATCAGGGTATTAAAATATAAGTAAAAAAACCTAAATCAGAATATAAAGAGATGTGATCCTCCTTTTCCAGTGCAGGGCCGTGTTTGTGACAGGAAACAGATTGGTGCAAAAGGTTGCTAAGGGGAATTGACACAGAGACATATATAGAGCCACTAAAAGGAGAAAATGGCATCTGAGCAGGAGAGCAAAGCCTACTGAGGTTATAAAAGGGCAACACAGAGTCTTTACATCAGCCTCAATGAGCTTCAGACCAGACCCTGAATTACACCATTGATTTATTTCAACCTGAATAAGTAAAAGTGATACCATTCTTTGAAAGACTTATGCAATGCAGTGGGATATGAATTTCAAGACAGTGCTAGGATTGTTTTGCAGATCCTCTCAAGTGTCTTTCAACACTTGAAAAATGTTTTCTTGTGTAGAGGAGCCCTTGAAGTCCCATGCTGTATCTTGCCATGGGAGAGTGATCACAGTGTGCTTCACTCAGAGCTCTCATGGGGCATCAGGGGACATCAATGCAGCTGAACCCCAGTGGCTGCACTGCACAGCTGGGGAGATATTGGGAAGGACTCAATAGAGTGATACTGTATGGAAATAGCTGTCATGTCAAACTTCCATTATAAGAAAATGCCTTGTAAGGAGTCTGCCATGAAAGGCATGAAGGCCATTATATGTAGGATCAGCATGCCATCATACACAGCAACTTACGAATCACAGACTACTCTTCTCCAAGAAAAAAATGTGCCTAACTGAAGTACATGTGGCCTTTTCTGTGCTTATACTTTGTGTACCAGGAAGTGCCATTCAGCAGCACACTGAGAGGCATTCCCAGACACTGGGGCTGTTTGGGTTGGGATTTGAACATGAGTCTCCTCATCAAGACTATTCCCAAGCAGACCTGTCTGCATCCCAACACTACATATTTCACCATAGGAAATTGCTGTGATAATGGAGCAACATACCACAGCTGCCACACAACGTATCTTTCAAGCTTTTATCAATTGCTGCAAAGAAAATTATTCTTTGCTGAAACAATTAGTGTCATGCAGCTCTAAAATGGAAATTGCTACCTACCCTCATCAGATTTCACAGGCTAGGAATTTCCTTCCAGCACTAAAGATTTTGAAAGTCCTGGTGTTCTGACAACACATTCCGTTTTACTCTTCACATGTCATGGCTTCAAGATAGTGACTTATGAAATCATTACTGTAGCACTTAGGGCAAGTAAAAATGTTGGTGCCTACCTAGAAAGCAGCATGCATGATATATAAATGTTACTTCCCTTATATTTCCCAAACACTTGCCTCTATGTTTGCAGGACAGGGACACCCAGAGTTCTCAGAAACAATTAGGACCCCTTTGGGCTGGCTGCTGTACAGCAAAATGCATGAGGACCCTTTTCCTCAAGAGGATACTCACAGAAAAGGTGCAGCAAATCACCAAGGAATCTGATGGATTTGTAAGAAGCATGAAGTCATCAGCAGACCTAGGCATACAATCGTACAATATAATTCAAAAGTTGCCTTGTCTTTTCATACTATGTATTTCTGATGCCTGCAATAGGACCCTGTCATCAATAACCTCCACATTCCTCATGATCTCAACTGTTAAATACAGCTCAGAACAAAACCCCTTCTCAAAGTGAGAAATTCAGTGTGACATAGCAAGCGCTGATGTCACTAACTACTACCTCTGAGGCATCCCTGTTTCCTTGCATTAGTGTGGCAAGGCACAGGGCAGGAAGGAATTTATCACCCTCAAAACCTCCTAGGCTGCACAGGTTACTGATCAAAAGTACAAGGTGAAGAGAAAAAAAATGAGCATTATATTAGCTTTACTGCAATGAAAACAGATGAGTGAGCAGTAACTGCCTGTTATTTCACTCCCATTGCAGTCATCTGTCAGTGTCAAGGCTCAGGTATTCCTTCCAAAAAGATGAATTGCAGCCAGCTGATATTGCAGGTTCACAGCCAACAAGCAGGCCAGTACCTCTGCACCATTGCTCATGAATATGCTGTGTAGAAGCAAGTAATTCACCTAGTGCATGATCTGCCCTGCTGGCATGTCTACCCTTGCCAGACAGTGCTCAGGACCTTTCCCACGGTTCATGCAAACGCTGTGCAGCACACAGCAGATAATTTTCTATCAAGGCAAGATCAGGTCTTCTGGTATGTGAGATTTTGGTCTCTTGAAGGTATACCTCACAGACATCTTCAAGTCACTTGAGGTACTAATTATATAGTATTTTTCCAACTATCTTGGCCTATGCCTTGTTGCCCATGGTAGCAAAAGATATGTAATGTCATCATAGGCTAGTGATAAAAGGACGAAAGTTAACACCATCATTTGCATTAGCTGTGCCACAAAATGCTATTATAGGAACATGGGTGAAAATTGTAACACACAGATTTTCCACAGCACTCTGTCTCAGCATTAAGAAACCTGCCACAGTGTGGAACCAGCAATGTGGATTACATTTTCCAGATCTTGGAGTGCAGCAGATAAGTAATACTTCCTAACAATGAACTCTGAGGCCAGGTACAGGGTGTCAGTGATAAACTGTCATTTATGCCTGTACAAATGCTGAGCACCACACACTGAAAGCCACCATTAACCTCTGGGGTTTAATGAGTTACAAACCCAGCAGAACTTTTGAAATAGTCGCACACTGCATGGAGAACAACTGAAGTGTAAGAAAGATCTCCAGTCCACAATGCTTGGCAAAGTCCTTGGAAGGAATCACCTTAGAGCAATTGCCTGGGAGTAAAATGAGAGTGCCTCCTGCTTAGATGGATTTGGACTGATGAAGTGACATTGCAAGATGTTTTAAATGCAGTTTACTTTCCCTTGGGTGACAAACTTAAAGAGAAAGGTGCGCAGGAGAAGGACTGAAAGAGGTCTTGTGAGACTACTCACAGCTTTTGAGGTACAGATTCACATGTTTGTTTCTGAAACAGATTTGTAGCTACAAATTTTTCTAGTGAGAACATATACTTTCAAAATACTAAGTACATAATTATCTGTTTAATTAAAATAGTCCTTTCAACCTGTAGGTAAGAAGTCAGCCAAGAGCTGGAGGTAAATTTATTCGGAGTGAGTTTGCACAGTTTTAGTCCCCCCTTATTGAGGAGGTATCAGGTGTGCTGGGGAGGAAATTCTGCAGCAGCTAGAAAGGCAGCAACTGCTCACACAACCTACTGCCTCTGAGATCCAGAGGAGAATTGGGCCAGTTGTGTTGCTGCTACCACCCTCAAGGGATTCATTAAAATTAGCTGCTAATTTTCTAAGTCATTAAGGCATGCTACATTGTTGGAAAAATTCCTTGTATCGATCAAGTGTGAATCAGTAACTCAGAATCATGTTCCCAGACTCAGAACACAGGCAAGTCCTTCAGTTAGGTGCAATTTTTTTCCCTTTTTCTGTTTCATAATACTTTTATAATCCCTTAACATCAGGATATTCCAAAGTTGATTATAAACACTCTAAGTTACACTATCTTTACTTTTAAATAGAATATGCTTTTCAGAATTATTTTTAAAATGCAGTTGAAGCCATTATACAAATGTCCTATGGTTGTCAATATCTTTTTTACTCTTTCACATGTGTGATGTTTTAAAGCCTTAGTCTTCATTTGTCTCATTCACCTAGATCCTGGCTGAACCCCACTAACACATCAGGCTATAGGACCACTGACTGGAAGCTGGGACAGTTTCCTCCTTCAAATGGGGCCATGTATCAACTTGCAGCTTCCTATATGAAATCAATGGACCTAAGATTAATAGCAGTCTCTTTCAGAAATTAATCTCATCTTGTTGACACATCTGTGTTGAAGAAAACATTAGATTTGGTAGCCTTCTGGGGCTGTTTTTAAGATAATTTACCCTTTCATGCTGTGGCAACCTAAACATTGGTCCCCATATTCTTGAGTTAGCAGTTTGAAGGTTTCCCCTTTTCTTGTGGCTACACATCTTGACCTTTGACATCTTCATGTGGAAGAGAACAATGGGTGAAGAAGCAGTAATTTTGTAACAGCTTTAGGCAGAGGTCAGGCAGGGCGATAAGCTGAGAGTCAAGGTAACAATGCAGCTGACCATCCCATTGTGAGTGCTTTGTGTGTCAGTGAACTTGATTCATACTTAGTGTGAATAGAGGAACTCTCAACTATTTCAGGAATGTCAGCAATTTTGTCGAAAAGAAACTTTGATCTTGCTCCAGTTTCCCAGGCTCATTCATTAGCTGAGAATGTGGAGCCTAAGATAGTCTCTCTCCTCTGGGAGACTGACTGCCTGCTACTTAAATAAATCACCTGCTCTTTCTCCCTGTCCTTCTTGTAATAAAACAATCCCTCACAGGTCCTCTTGCCATACGATGAAACTTTTGACTTCAAGGAAATCTCTCTCTGATGCATGGGCTGAGAGGAATGCCTTTGATTTTTGAAACTGAGGGTCAGATTCTATAAACATACCACCCCAAAGCTGATCAGTCCCCATCTACCCCCCCAAAGTAACATGAGACATGCCAGTGACCTCTTGATAACTTCTGACAATGTGGAAGTCGAGGAAATTTTTAGCCTTCATAAAAAGGCTCTTGTCTTTGTCCTGCCAGCTCTGTGTGTTTTGAAGTGTGGAGCTCTCTGTTCTTTCTCCCTGGACAGGCTTTCTTACACCAGGACTGTGGAAACAGCCTCCAAGACTCCCTGAGAAGCACAAGCACCAGCTAGGCTAAACTTTCACATGCAGTTTGCTCTCTCATCCTCTCTATACAGGTAGAAGCATGTGCAGAGGAACGTCTTTCCAGACAGGGTTTGAAGCAAGGGTTTTTTTCTCTGTTCTGATTTGGGATAAAAAATAATATTCTAAGCTGTCTTTCATTTGCACTGATATTATAATAATACTTTTAAAACAAAGACACTTTTCTCTAGGGATCTGATTTTTTTCTCTTTCCAAAATAATTAAGGCTCATTTCCCACCTCCTTTTGTCTCCTGCCCCTGCTGTGATGCAGGAAGTCACCTCTTAAAAAAATGTGAAGTGAAGTAGAGAAAAGCTAATTGATTCATCCAAAGGTCAGAGAGTGTCAGCAGCAGGAGAGAATGAGGCAGAGCTTCCCAAGTTTCCTCTGTTAGCCTTCCCAAAGCATACTCTGCCTCAATTTTCCTCTACAGCACCAACTACATTTTTCAATTCCTCTCAGTTCAATTTATCTCGGATCCCAGTTTTTCCATCTCCCAGAGTTCCTGGCTTTGTAAGAAACATGTTCATGTTCTCAAACAAACAACGCCTAAAACTCATCAGCACAGTTGTAAAGTCTCCTAATCTTACATGTACTTACCTTAGGAAAAGAAATCACAAGCATCCTCTACAGCACCAACTACATTTTTCAATTCCTCTCAGTTCAATTTATCTCGGATCCCAGTTTTTCCATCTCCCAGAGTTCCTGGCTTTGTAAGAAACATGTTCATGTTCTCAAACAAACAACGCCTAAAACTCATCAGCACAGTTGTAAAGTCTCCTAATCTTACATGTACTTACCTTAGGAAAAGAAATCACAAGCACACTTGTTCAACTTTGTGCC
>NW_008666488.1:0-11172 GCF_000695815.1 Acanthisitta chloris | reverse complement strand
ATTTTAATCTTATAAAAATATTTCAGCTACACAAAGGGATTCAGAAACATGTTTAGGAACATTTTCCAAACATTTTTAAAGATTATAGTTAAAGCATTATAGTTGCCAAGTGATGAGATTTTGGCAGGAGTGAAGGCAAGATCCTACAGCTCCATCTTCTCAAAGCCCACTCTCTGCATCTTCTCTCATTTCAGCAAAGGATTGAAAATGAAGGCTGTGTGAAGAATAGTCCCTGAGTCCACTAAGCATTTTGTAAGTGCCAGTTCTGACCAGATGCAGAATATGAATCAGGGTCATCATAAAACCAGTCTTCTAGGACGTGATGAAGACTGACTCTATGATTACCCAGCTATGTGCAATATGGGTCAGTACTA
This sequence comes from Acanthisitta chloris, assembly GCF_000695815.1. NCBI lineage: Eukaryota > Metazoa > Chordata > Aves > Passeriformes > Acanthisittidae > Acanthisitta > Acanthisitta chloris. The sequence goes on along the minus strand of NW_008666488.1, from coordinate 10,798 downwards.
ATGGGAGAAAAAGCCATTTTTTCTGCTTACCTCCTAGGGTAAAATCATCCCTGCAGATGCTAGAGGCATTATCTTTTGTTCTCATTTTTATAGCCCTGCAGTGAAAACCATGATATCTTTTACTTGCTTTCAAGTCCAAAATGGTATGTTATCAGAGAGCAGAAATCATACTTTGTGGTCCTAAAAGCAGCCTCTCCCAGTGCTTTGTGTGTGTAAGGAGAGGTGCTGCAGGGAGGAACAAGATTCTCTTCATATCTGCACGCTGCTTTTAAAACTACTTAGCATGCAGCTTTCTTGGACAATGAGTGTATTTCCCCCTGTGAGGCAGGAGGATCTGCTACAGCCTTGCTCTGATGCACAATAAATCAAATTGTTCAAGTATGCTATCATAAAAATACTTGCTTTGAAGTACAACCTTAAATGTCTAATTTCCTAGTGGTAACAATGATACCTTATCACAGGGCTTTTTTCCTTCAGCCTGTTTTCTCTGTCCGGTTGTTTTGTTAACATGTGTGGCTGTCTAATGACTGATTTTGGATTCCAGATGTTTTGGCAAGAGAAAGCACCAAACGGTCATATACATCGCAGAAACCTTATACCACCCAAGTAGCTGTTTTGTCAACTGACTTGTGTAAGCCTACCCAGATAATTCCTCCCTCTTTCTTCCCCTAGATGGCTGCTAACCCTTCAGTCATCAATATAAAATGACAGAAATTCTTTTCCACAGCTACTATTACAGAAACATGAAGGGTGGGGTTTCCAAAGCCTCATGCAAATAAGATCCATGTGGTTTTGATAGGGGGAAAAAAGGTATTTTAATCAAATAATGAGCTCAAGCTCTTTCCTGGTGAAATCAATGATCAGCTTAGTGATTAAAGGTATATTGGGACACACGGACATGCATACATGCACACATTTGCATGTAAAAGTACTTCTTTTGCAGGCTCTTCATAACACTACTGGGTTTGGTCTAAACTTTTTTTCCTGCAAGACAACACCAGCAGCAATAAGAGGCCATCACTAATTTTATGTGTACGTTGATGGAAGAGGGGTATTTTTTGAAGAGGGCAAGCCTATGATTTACCACTTACTGTACAATAACATTTGGTATGAACTTTACTAAGGTACTCCTTGACTGCTGGTACTCATGAGTTAAAAGAGCAATAAATTGGCAGATTCTAGATTGCACCCCAATTGAGATTAAGCCCTGGAACAAGTCATTAAAAATGGAACAAGAAAGGTGCATCAGAAGTCAGAGAAGTAAAAAAATGATGGAGCATTTTAAACAGTTTTCTATGTCTCTTCTCTCATGAGAAATACTGATGTGTAAAGTACTGACCCATTTCCATGCTTCCTCCTACATTTTCTCCCACTCTGAAAGCCTTATCATATGTTGCTGTAATTCTCCTTTCTTTTTTAGTAGAGTTGTGTTCCCATCACAGCCCCAGTGCTTTGGATTAAATTGGTCACACCATAGCCAGATTTTCTGCTCTGTGTTTTCAAAGAATTTATCAGTTTTACTCTGGATGGAAGCCACAAGGGAGAGATCAAAGACATTAACTCCTGAAAAGAGTTGAGCGTAACAGACTGTCAATTCTGGCACTGCCTGTGAGGATGAGTAAACGCAGATTTCTTTCTTTCACCTGGCTGGGTTATGTCAAACTCTTGACAAAACTCTTACCTGAGGATGTGACCTGAAGTTGTGTCAGGATAGGTTTAGATGGGATTTTAGAAAAAGGTTCTTCACACAGAGGGTGGTTGAGCACTACAACAGGCTTCCCAGGGAGATGGTTACAGCACCAAGTCTGACAGAGTTCAAGAGATGTTTGGACAATGCTCTCAGGCACACAGTGTGATTCTCAGGGACATCCTGTGTAAGGTTCCTTCCAGCTCTGAATATAATGTGATTCTCTGATTCTCTGATTCAAATCAAATGCTGAATCTTTGGATTCGGTGAGTGGCAGAGAAAACACGATTTCACTGCTGATAGTGTAGGGCTTTATGGGGGAAGACATGATCAAAAAGATGGATTGAAATAGGCAGAAGAATGGTGGAGTAGAAGAGAGATGGGTAACAAAACCTGAAACTGGGCAGAGAACTTGGAAGTGAGGGGTCTAACCTGAAATCTTATCCAAAAGATGCAATTCAAAGAGAAATGCATAAAGTAAAAGCAATAGGCAAAGAAAATCTTTTCAGCAGTTGTAATTTTAATGGAGTATAAAAGAGCAAGATCATCTGCAGAAGAGGAAAATGCATTATCAGAGGGGAGAAGCAGAAGAAACTATGAATAAACATGACCAGAGGAACAGGAGAAACAGATGTGGGAAGAAAGGGTCAGTTTTGGTGTAGAACAGCCTAGACTGGAGTTTGCCAGTCCTGTACTTGTACACGGCCCAGCACAGTGTCATGGGCCATGGCAGCTCTTCCAGGCAAGGCTACTCCCGGTTTTACATGTCCCAGGACAGAACTGGCTGGAGCTGGATGTTGACAGAGAAGGAATCAACATCAAGACTGTGAAAATGCAAGAAAGCTGAGGCATGAATATTCTTCTAGCTCCCATAAGTATAACCCTTGCCTTTGTCTAGCTGAATCCCAGAACTTCCTTAGCCCAAATGCCATGCTCCCCTAAACTTTATACCCTTAACTATGGCATGCAGATGACAGAGATTTTCAAAAATTCCCCAAATCAACTAATTGATAAAAAAGATAAAAGAGATAAAAAAGATACGTAAAGCATTGCAAGTGACATTGCTATTTTTAAAATACTGAGAAAAGTAAAGACTGCTTTCATGGGCGTTGTCTTTTCAAATATGGTCACCACAGATGGTCTGCATAATAAAAGATACCCTACAGACAACCTGGGAGCAACAGGTTGAAGGAAATTTATCCAGTTGCAATGGTGCCTGTCTCCTAAAGGGCCAAACTGTTTATTGTAAGACAATCTTTTCAGCTCAAATCAAATAATAAATATCTAAAGTAAAATTCAGCATTGTGAATTCCAGCTGCACATATATGACACCAACAGGTACCATTCTTGCTAAATTACACAATATCTGGAATTCAGCTGCACTCACACAATTTGAAGCTTAATTCTGTATCTGTAGATATGTGAATATGAATATGAATCTTTCTGGTCAAGAAAATCTGTGATCCTGAATATGAATGGTGAGTAAATCGGCATCAGCATTGTCAGTGCAGTATTTGTAAGATTAACAGATAACAGACATGCCTAAGGCTAAAAAAGCATCTTCTCTGCCTGATGGAAACCATGTACAGGGGTCTATTCCTAAGGTCAATTTTTCCTTTGAGTCTTTTTGACCATTTACTGAACTCTTACTACAGTAAGGAGTGTAGAAATAAATGCCTCCAGCTTTAAGCATTGCAGACCCTAGGACGTAGCTCTAGGACTAATGTTTAACAGTAATGTTTCAAGGTCCTCCTTTAGTTCACCAGTGGCAAATTCATCAATCTACCTTATTCAGAGTGTTTAAGGAAAAATTCCTTCAGTTTCAGTCTTCTTTTTTTTTTTCTGGAAGTTTTTAGACAGTCTATAGTTGAAACACTAGTATTGCTTTAGCCAGGGAGACTGACATGAGCCGAATGGGTATCTGAAGTTCATTAAAAGTAAGTCATGTGGATAAGAACCTACAAAGAAAGCTATTAATAATGCCTAAGAAGCCAACAAGGCTTCAGAATCTGGCCAACTTGTACAGCATTTGCATTAAATCATAGAGCACTGAGTCTTCTGAACGAAGGCCAATTCCAGGGAGACAAGTGATGGCAAAGGATGAGCTATTATCTCATTACTCCTGTGTCAGTTTGTACAGATGTTATCCCATTTGTTTCAGGCTGATAGGGGCTGTAGCAGAATGATCAGAAACCAAAACCATTTTGAGCAAAATAAAACTACAATTTTCTTGAGGAAGCCAGTGTGATACTGCAGGGTAAATTGGTTGCTTCTTTCGTGTCAATAAATACAGAAGTAATATAGCTAGCAATTTCTGTCCAGCTAAACTTAGCTGCTAGTGTGCAGCATCCACTGAAATGCCTTTTTTCTTTTTTTAAAAGAGAAAAGGACAGTACTTAATTAGGATAAAATCTCAAAACCGAATCAAGGTTTTGTCCATTATTACACTGCTCCTGAAAAATAAAATACTGAAAATTCCAAGCTAGAAGAGCACACCTTTTTACAGTTGTAAACTTACAAGTCCTTATGCAAGTATGTATACATAAATACTCAGATCTGTATGTAATTTAACTTCATTTATTACAAAAGTCCACTCGTGATATTCAGCTTTAAATGTTACAAAAAGGACGGCTCAAAAGTTGATCTGAAGGCTTAGCACAGATATTAGTGCAAGTTTTAACCAGTTGTTTTTTCAGTTTCTCTATAGCTATGATAAATAATAATGGCATATTCCATATGGAGTATATTTCATTTTATTTACCACACTCAAAAAAGCCAGTCTTGAGCTTCCCTGTAATATCCAGGCTGCACAACTTAAAATGACAAGCAAGCAGAGATTCCAGTTGCCAAGACACCTGGGTAGAGGCTCACATTCCAGATTGTTTCCCTTATGATTCTGAAACAGAAGAAGATGCCCATTGGGACAAAGGGGACCCTAAACTTTCCCCCAAAAGAAAGCAAACTCTGGACCAAAACATTGTAAACAGTCAATCTAATGTCTGTTGAGGACAAGAATGCTGAGAAAGAATCTGAGCCTCTGGTTGCTGGAAGCTGCAAGAATGTATCATGGAAAGGTTTTCCCTGTATGTGCCTTTTGCATATACTGGGCATATACTGACCAGCAGAGATGAGATTCTGGATAAGACAGACCTTTGTTCAAGCCCAATATGTCAGCATTTACACTCCTGTGCCAAGTGAAAATGAAACTACTGTAAGGCAAAAAAAGAACAGAGATAAAAATATTTTCTTGCCATCCACAAAGAGACCTGCCATTCTTCTTTTCAATACTTGTCTTGAAATCTGCCTGAAACTATTCTGAAGTGAAGAAAATATCAGTTATTGCTGACTCTTCCCTCCCTTTAACCGTCAGTCAATGACAAGATGATTGGCTTGAGCTTTGCCCTGTGGTTAGACTCTTTGCCCTGTGGTTAGACAGGGCTTCCTGTCTGCCTGCCATTCCCACAATAACTGCCAAATCCTCACTGCTTTTGTAAGGGCTCCCTCTGTCCTCCATCAATCTTCTACCTGCCTCAATAAAATTATTTAGTGATGCTGTGAAATTTGGCCCGTGAATAAACACTTAGGTGCAGAAACACAGAGATAGAAAGATGCCTCAACCAAGGCCTGAACGAAAGTGGGATGACCACATGTAGATATGTACAATATATGTACCTTCCCTTTTCCGCATCCATTCTCTGTTCCAAGAAAAAATTGGTATTGAGTGTGGACAGATTACAGTGAGTCCAGTCCTGGAACTTGGGAGGTGTCTACCTCCTGTTTAGGACCCTAAACTGAGAGTCACTAGGGATTTATATACATAAATGCCTGTATGGATGTGGTATTGCAGAAAACAGGACTCATGTGCAGAAGTATTTGTCTTTGTTGGGATATACTGAAGATATCTTTAATTCATGACACTGAACTTCCCTAACTCATGCTCCAGGTGCAATATTTGCCTCATTTTATCCAAAGTCAAATGGCAGTCTCCTTTATCTTGATTTTTAAAATTTATTTTGCATCAGAGGAAAATTAAGAAACTGTGATTGCCATCAAGCAATTTCAAACAATGTGTTTTCAACTCCATCTCCAATCTGCTGCCTACAAGTTAAAATATTTTAAGTGTCTCTATTAGTTTTCCAATCTTACCTCAGCCTACTAAAAACAGCATCATTAACTTGTTTCTCTAATTAGCTGGCTACATCCATTGGCAAAACAGATTGCTAAGAGCTATGTCTGCTTACATGGTCTGTTTATTATCAGACCTTGTTGCAGCAAAATATAAACAGCTAAGAGACTACCAGTTACTCCAGAGCTGTCAGGGTATTTCTAGGATAATTACTGTGTTGTCCTTGTCACTAGCAAGTGCTAATCCAGGCATGTGACCACTGACGTTTACACCAACCATACAAAGGATGGCTTTATCTATTTGGGTGACTAAGAGTTATACTGGGAGCTGCTTTGACAAACTCACGGGGCTTAAATGCGGTTACTTTTCAGACAGAGAGCATTGGCAGGAGAGTCTTCATTTTTAAATGGACCATTAACATCAGCATGAGATTCAAGCAGTAACTACACATCTTAATTGGTATGATAGTTAGGAAAATAAGAAAAGAAAACACCCAAACAGATAGAAATCTCCTCCTACCTGTCTCCCCTCCATCTTTTAGCCTGTTGGCACAATAGTCAAAGAGATGACAGAATTTCTCATGACTCTGTCTGGAACTATGATCGTCGTTTGAAATATGCACAATATGTATTTCCTGATACATAGTAGCTTGATTTTCTCCTGTTTCTAATATCATCCAGTGTGTTCTAAGTTCTTAGTGCCTAAATAACACAGCCTGGTTTCCTACTCCCTTGTGTTTTTCTGTAATGATTCCTGACCTGCACTATCAACAGCTCTATAAAATACTAATCTGCCTTCTATAATAAGACAAAGTGAGGCTGGAAATCTCTCCTGGATATTCAGGACATGATCTGAACAGCTTAAAGAGACAACCACATTAGCAAATGTCAGTCAAGGAAGGCTTTCACTAAGATATTAATCACTACAAGTATCAACCCAAAGATGGAAAGCCTCACACGTATAGAAAAGAAGCAAACAGAAGAAGGTGATGGAAGATTTTTGCAGGAAAAGAGTTTAGGACAAGTGTCAACAAACATCAGAAAGGCCATAGAAGACTCAGTCTAAATCCAGTAGTGTAACTTCATAAAGCACTGTGAAAGGATTTAGCTGCATGACTCCTGCTACTGTCAAAGGAAATTATAAGGCTAAAAATCTTGCAAAGTATCTTAAAAGATAGCTAAAATCTCTGATGTTCCTTTCTCTCTTCCATCCAGCCTCATTAAACATTCTATGTTAAGTGTTTTTTGCTTCACAGTGTAGGTAACAGCTAGTCTCCTGTTGAGCTGCCAGCATGTAAATTATAGTTTGTGCCTGTGTTTCTTCTGAGGCTTTCAAATGGTAGTTGGGAGAGCAGCAGAACAAATGGCAGAGTGAGTTCCTCTCTGCTGCAGGTCTTGGAGAAGCCACAGAACCAGTGCAGCAAGGACTCAAGCACATCTTAACTGACCAGTGGGTTATCTCATGGGCACAACTGGTCCCTTCCACAACTTTTGGGTAAGTTTTAGAAGAACTAAAGAGTTTTCCATGCTGCTGGTTTGATGCTCAGAGAGCCTTTTTCTTGGGAACTGTGTATTGGTGAATAATATGGGCCAGAAGCAGCAGCAGAAAGGTGAGGCTGGATGAGGCCTTGAGCAACCTGGTCTAGTGAGGAGGTGTCCCTGTCCATGGCAGGGGGAGTTGGGACTAGATGATCTCTAAGGTCCATTCCAACCCTTAAATTCTATGATTCTATGAAATTCTATGATTCTAAGAGGAAAGGCTGACAGAATTGATGTTGTTCAGCCTGGAGAAGAGAAGACTCCAGGGAGACCTTATGGCAGCCTTTCAATACTTAAAGGAGGTGTTTAAAAACATAAAAAAGATGGAGGCAGATTTTTAGGAGGGCCTATTGTGGCAGAACAAGGGGTAATGCGTTTGAACTAAAAGAGGGTAACTTCAGACTACATATGACGAAGAAACATTTTTCTAAGAGAGGTTGCCCAGAGAGGTGGTAGATGCCCCATCTATAGAAAATTCAAGTTCATGTTGGATGGGGCACTAAGCAACTTGGTCAGGTTGAAGATGCCTCTGGCCATGACAGTAGATTTGGGCTAGATAGACCTTATAAGGTCACTTCCAATCCAAACTGTCCTGTGATTCAGCAGTGGTTCCCACAACACTTGCAGCTGGCTGCAGACTAAGAGAATGGGATTATATGGGCTGTTTGATTTGGAGTCATGTACATATACAACATTAGCAGATTGACAGAAGTACTGGATTTATTGGTTATTGAAGCCAGTAATTGTGTTTGAGAGTAGGTCCAGATTGGCTGCTTGTGGATGTGAGGTGAGGAGGGGAAGTTTCCGGTGTTTGCAAAATGGGCCAGAGCCCCAGCACAGCATATCTTGGGGAGTTTGGGGCTCTTTTTGAGTGTTAGAGGAGGAAATCAAATTCCCTTTTTACTTCAAAGGTGTAAGTTGAGACCACTGGGCATTAAATATTTTGACAAATGTAGTTTGGAATGAGTTTTGTTTGTGTAGATAAAGTGTAGATCTATAAATATGTTATCAAATCAGTTCACTTTATTTTGTAATCTTGGTAACAAGTTTTCTTCTCTTTTTGTTAATTTCTCTGGTAAAAGAACTTTGGTTTCCATTGCAAGACAGCTATTTGACAACAATGGAAAGGTCGAGTATTGTTCAGGAAATGGCTTCTGAGTTCGTTTCCTTTCTGTTGTCTGTCATTCATTGCAATTCTTTACTATGAATTAATGCCAAATAATCTCTTTAAATTAAGAGGCCCTTCTTTAGAATGAACAGCAACTGAATCTACTCCACACCCCTCACCCTCTGGGAAAAAGAAGGAGAGAAGGAGCACTTGCAGAGTAGATAATGGAGCTCTGTATATTATAAAAAAGTTATTGCCCTTCTTTATTACCACAGCATTATCCAATTGAAGCACCCTTTGCAAAACAGTTTATTCAACTGGGCTCATATAAAGTACTTGTTTAGCTAAAATGTCATATCTTTTCTATTGCCACATTTGCACTAATGCAATTCGAAGGCTCATCCAATGACCTTGAGATACTCTCTTCCTGTTTCCTCACAGAATGTTAGAGAGCATTGCCTAGAGTGGATGGGTCTTTGGTTTTGGGGGAGCAAAAAAAAATAACCAAGCCCTGGAAAGAGTCTGAATGTTTAATGAAAGGGAGAAGAGGCAGCACACCAAGCTCTCCGCAGCGCTCTGCGGAGGAGCTGTCAGACTGCAGCCGCACGGCCAGCGCTGGATCGGGGCCTGCTCTCTGACCCTGCTCTGCTGTGGCTGATTGAGGGGAGAGCGGTGAGAAAGGCGGACTGCAGAGCAGCCTGTGGTGCTCTGGCTGGCCCAGTCCTTGATGCAGGCCATGCAGAACTGGTGGAAGCAGAAGAGCACGAAGGCTGCATTGTCAGCATCCTCCAGGCAATGGGGCACTGAAGTGCCCTTGCCAGCCCTGACTGCATCTGCTGGCTCACGTTGTCCCTCCCTACTGAGCTGCTGGCACCCGTTGCTCTTCGCTGCTGACACCCATTGGCATGTCCTGCCAGCAGAGAAGGGACAGGCACTGAGGTTACTCTGCAGCACTGTGCAGCCAGCAGGGTGACAAGGGGTGCCAGAAGGCACTGCCTTTGCTCCACACCCACACTGCTGCTGTCCTCCACACCAAAGCGCAAAGAGCAAGACAAAACTTCTGCTGGAGCTTAAACATTGTGTGTGTGCAGCCACAGAAGCTCTGGACAGACTGTGCAGCAAGGACCCTTTTCTATGCTGAGGAGCTGGTGAGATCATAGGCACCAACATCACGGAGGTATTGGGGCTGCCCCTGAGGGCCACCCACCTAGGAAGGCTGAGGTCCTTCCAAAGGGGGAAAGGCTGGTCTGCAGCTGCAGAAATCTTCTCTAATGTTTGTGGTTTCAGTGGCATCCTGGCCTGGAACAGGAGCAGCGTGGTGAACAGGACCAGGGAAGTGCCTCTTCCCCTAGACTCAGCTCTGAGTGTCGGTCTCTTCTCCCAGGCAATCCGCAGGAGGACAAGAGGGCACAGATTCAAGCTCTGCCAGGGAAGGTTTAGGTTGGATATTAGGAAGAGATTTTTTATGGAGAGAGCAATCAGGCATTGGGATGGGCTGTTAAGATGCCATAGCATTTCTAGGATACCCAAGTAAACCCCATTCTTGTCTTAGAGCCTTAACTCCGTTACATTCTGTGTCCACAGCAATTAGAGATGACACACAAATATTGCAGGATGCAAAATATCCCATTCACCAAGGAGGAGCTAAGTCAAGAAGACTTCCAACTCAGCTGATTCTATGATTCTTGAATGCAGACAGTAAAGACAGTGCACAGGAGCAGGAGATTCAGATGTAGGAGCCATTTGTGTGCAGATGCTGAACTAGACACAAGTAAACAGCTTCTCATTGCATCACTAGTTTTCTTGCAGGCCTGATGCTGTTCACTTCTGAACAGAGGAAAAGGAAAACCTTCCCAATTATGAAGATTAAATTTCAAACCCTCTACCTTTAAAAGTGAGAAGAAAGAAAGGATTTCCCACATGTAGTCCTCTCACTTTTTCTTGTATGTAATTGAATTATGTATTCATAGTTTTATAGATCATATAAATTCATGTCATTTAATTGTTGAAGGCAGCAGAAATTATTTTGTATTTTTCCATACTTGCACTGCACTTATAACTTTTCCAGTTCTATTCCAAGAGCAACTTCTGCTCATTTATAATTCATCTTTTTTGATCTTTTTTACATGAAAGCAATAGAGCTCATAATGTTTAATGCTCATAAGGTTTCTGTCATTCAGGCATTACTTTCCTGAAAATGGTTGGTATGTTTTGCAAAGCTTCAGAACACCAAATTATTTCAAACTGCTACAAAGTCTGCCGTTAATGTGATCAGCGCACAGGATTTCCCTGGCCATCCCTGCTCTTGGGCAGCTGATCCTTCCTCACTGGAACATTTA
>NW_008666487.1:31381-44831 GCF_000695815.1 Acanthisitta chloris | reverse complement strand
AAAGCTCCCTGAATTTTCTATTTTTCTTTTTAAAATAAAATGTTTTAAAGAAGTGGAACAGACTAACATAACCTGTACTAGTTCAGTATGATTTTCCCGAAGTCATCCTACTGGAATTGTACAGCTTTCAAAGATTTCTGATGTCAGTTTGATTCAAAGGATCCTGGCCTTCCCACCCCATTTCCTCTGTGATCTTACTTTGTCTTATAAAAAAATTGACTCTATTCTCATTTTCTCCTCCTGAGCATGCCATTGGTACTTACCCCACTGAAGTGGGGTAAGTATATAACAACCAACAAGAAATTACAGCTCTTCTCACAAGCATTGCATCCTAAATGAACAATATTCTAAATATAGGTATGTGGACAACCTTTGCTTTCTTTTACCCAGACTGCCACGAGTTTTCTCAGTGTTTTGAACTGAATGGCAGAGTACTGAATGACTGTAGAAAGGCAGAAGAAATATTATGTTATGACTTCAAGTTATTTAGTTTTCAAGGCAGAGGGGAGAAGAGAGGAGAGGATATAAAATAAATGCACCAAAATTGATTTTATCAGTTTCAACATCCAGCACTTCATACATTAGAAGCATATATTGCTATCAAATACTTGACTTACACTCATATTCCTGTCCCAGATCTGGATAGAGCCATCTTGACAGCCAGCTGCGATAAGTTTACCATCTCTGCTGTATGTGCAAGTTGTAGGAATCACCCGTTTACCTTGAACTGATCGTGGCTTAAATACGCTTTTGTGCTTTTTTTCATTGTTAACATCCCATGTCCTCACAGTTCTGGAAAAAGAGTTTAAATAAAGTTGTTTTAGATGAAGTTGATACATATGAAATAATTCGTTCTGTGATATAATCAAACCCCTTTTCCAGCATACTTGGCATATAATATTGCTCAAATTATGATCTAATGGCAAAACAGCACTTAAAACATGATGACAACAGTATATTCACTAACATGTGAAGGCTAAAAAAAATAATAAAAAAATTAAAGAGTCTTCACTGTCACTGGAAATCAAGAAGATGAAAGTATTCAGTCCTTCACAAAGAGCAGATACTTCAGGAAAGAGGCACGAATACCATCTCTTATACATGAATTACACTAGTTCATTAACTAAACAGATTTTCTTAATTATTCTGACATGACAACAAATGAAAATCCTGCTTTTAACTGTCTAGTTATTCTTCACACTTGATTTTTAGAAGGTATTTTAAACATTAATTGCAATATTATTGTAGTTCTCTTCAATTAATCCTGAACTTCTTACAGTTCTATTAGAAAAGTGTTCTTCAAATACTTTACGAAGATTCATATGTGTAATATTGTTTTTTCAAGCTGAGTTTTTCTCACACTGTTAGCAAAATAAATACATCCGTTCTCATTTTAATGGAAAAAGAGTATCTGCCTGAATCTTCACTGTTCCTTAGATACACAAAAACATCCAAACGAGAGAGAACTAAAACACTGAGATACAGGTGGACCCTTTAAACTGTCTTAGATACAAATGTTTTCTGTCCATTTAATATGTTGAGGTCTTTCCAGATAAAAATTCAAAACTCTTCTGGCATCTAATGCAGAAAAGAGTTTCAGGATTTGGCAAAAGAAGGAAGATCATTTATTTAGAAAGAAAAAAAATCTCAAAGTTCTCAAGACAACCTCATTTGTTTAGACTATACAAACATTGCCTATGATCCAACAGCACATAATTCACTGGTCTCTAGCAAAGCAAATAGAACTTTAACAAAGGCAGTCATCTCTCCAGAATGAGACAAGACACCACGGCAATAACATCAGAAACTTCCATCAGAGCTATAAGACCAGACAGGCCACAGAGCGGACATATATATAATTCTAGAATAAAACAGACAGGAAAATGAGCTGGATAGCTTACAGAAGTTATATTTAATTGCATATTTAATAACAGTAATGAGAAATCAAGAAGTGTAACTTAGAACGCGAATGAATCACCAGTTGCCCGTAAGAAAGTCAAGGTTAGTTTAATTTTTAAAAGTCTTCAAAACCCATATGTGTAAGGCATCACTTCATTGCTCTATTTGGAGCTCTAGAATAAGACATTCAAGTGTTCTGATGATTGGTTTGGGTTTGAGGTTTTGTTTGGTTTTTTAAAATTTTTATTTTAAATTAAATATTAGATTACTATTACAATTAGGTTGGTTAGAGGATCTTCAGAGGTTGTCTCCATCCTCAACCAGTATGTGTTTTTAAAATTTGCTTTTTCCTCTCCATGTGTTGTCAACATCTATCTCAGTTTTCTACCTCTCAACAGGCACACTGTCACTTTCTGCCACTGTAAAATCTGCTCAAAACTTGGGTCTTTTTCCATTCCCTTTCCCTCACAATATTCAAATCCTTTCAAAATCTCATTTGAAAATCCCATACCTTCAGCTTATCTTCTTCCTTTTGTGATGACCATCTCCTACTGAAAAACTATGTCTTCTCTTACAGTGCAAATTTCCAAGGACTGCCTTGGCATATCCTTTCTCAGATGGTGCACTTAGTAACGTGGTTATGCACACGGAACTTTAAGGTCTGCCTACCCTTGTCTTTTGTCTCAGATGCCTTACAAGCATCTCACATGCCATTCCAAAACCATCTCTTGACTGTTTACCATCCTAAGTCCTCATTTCCGCTGGCACAGAAAGACTTTTTTTTTTAAAGCCTTCAGGTTCCTCTTTTCAGGGCTCAATGTCCTGTTGAAACCTCAACTGTTTTGCAATACTGTAGAGCATATTCAAATCTTATCATTTTACTGTTCCACCGTGAAGAAAGAAAAACTAGTATACTCTTATCCCTTAAAAGACACATTAAAACAAATATGAGCCCTAAATCAACTGTACTATCAGCAGGTCAGATGAAAAATCCAAGTTTCAGGAGCTGCTTCTTCTGCTGCAGACAGTTGGCCACATTCCCGCACATATGAGTTACATGCCCTGTCAAAATGCACACAGAACCTATAGCACATGTTTAGTACTCCCTCAATGTCTTCTTAATGTCCCTACGCTGCACGTGTGTGTATTGTTGCCTTGCTGCTACTCGATCTATTGAGAAAAGTTTTCTACTGAAATAAGTATTTTATAAGAAAACATCTACATATTACTTACAAATTAGTCAGTTGTTCCCAGAGAGCCAGTAACTCTTGAGCTAAGACCAAGCTCTTTAATGTCTTCTTTCACATCAGATGTTTCAAGTGTGATTATTCTTTATGGAAATATTTCCTATTTTTATTTAAAAATGGACATCATATTGCAAACACATCTCATACCATGGACAAAGTTTCAGCTTAGCATGCTTTCCGACTGAATCACCACCAATCAAAACATCAGGAGTCATCTATAAACTATGTATGTTTTGTATTTTCTTTCAGACCAGTGATGGACTAGAAACAGATACCACCGAAGGACCTCAGGGAGATACCTTCATCACATAGTCTGAGTATGACACGGGCTAATTTGTTCTGACATTCTCCTTTTCCCCTCCGTGCCCCGTCAATATCTTCTTTCAGCCGGCACTTTGATGCTTTCCCTTGTCTACTGTTTACATTTGCAACTTACATGAAATCTTTTTCTGGGCCCTTTCCCTCACAACACTTAACACTTCTGCTGTCCAGAGGGTCATGGACAAACCTGAGAAGTGGGCCTACATGAACCTCATGAAGTTCAACAGGTCTAAGTGCAAGGTCTTGCATCTGGGTCCGGGCAATCCCAGACATGAATATGGACTGGGAGAAGAACAGCCCTGTGGAGAAGGACTTGGGGGTTTCCGTGAATGAGAAGCTGGGCATGACCCAGCAATGTGCATTTGCAACCCAGAAAGCCAACAGTATCCTGCAATATATGAGAAGAATGATGTGGCCATCAGGTTGAGGGAGGGGATGGCTACACCGCTCTCATAAGACCCAACCTGTAGTGCTGCATCCAGCTCTGGGGTCCCTGACATAAGAAGGACATGGACCTGTCAGAGTGAGTGCAGAGGTGGCAACAAAGATGATCAGGGGCTGAAGCACCTCTCTTATGAGGACAGGCGGAGAGTATTCAGGTTGTTGAGATGGGAGAAGACAAGGCTCCAGAGTGACCTTATAGCACCTTCCAGTACTGAAAGGAGCCTTATAAAAAAGACAGAGAGCAACTTTTCACATGAGCAGATAGTGACAGAACCAAGTGGGAACAGTTTTGAACTAAAAGAGGAGAGATTCAGGTTAGAAGTTATGAATAAATTCTTTACTCTGAGGGCGGTAAGGCATTGGCACAGCTTGTGCAAAGGAGCTGTGGATGCCCCAACCATGGAAATGTTCAAGGCCAGGTTGGACAACGCTCTGAGCAACCTGATCTAGTGGGCAGCATCCCTGCCCTTAGTGGGTGGTGGGGAGAGATTGGAATTAGATGATCTTTAAATTCTCTTCCAATCCAAACCATTCTATGACACTATGATTAATATGTAACCCTCTCATTCTAGCCAGAAGGATAGGCAATAAAGAGGAAAAGAAGCATAGAAACACAAATAATTTACCTTCAGGAAATATTGTCTTTAAACTGGCAATATGGCAAAAGCACTCTAAGACTGCTTCTGTATACTCTCTCCCTTTCTTGCTACTGACACTCAGTCACCATATAGTATAACAGGCAACTCAAAGCACAGTTTGGAACTATGCCTCTGTTTTTTTTCCAGAATGCTTCTTTCTCCTCCTCAAACATAACAAAAAAACAACCAAGATTGCATTACAAAAGTTCCATTTTCACTTCCTAACCTCTCTGCATCTAGGTTAGATGTTGTATGTGTTGAAACAAGTAGAAAAGTTTACCCCTGCACCAATCAGATTATTTCCAGGATGCACAGTTTGGTCAAAATCTCCATCTTACTAAGAGTAATTCCTCAGGCCTAAAGTAGTGTGGGATGAAACCATAACACTGTTTTATACTTTATGTTGCATCATTTTAGCAGAAGTTTACTACTAACATTTATCTATTGATAGGCAAAACCAAGATATTTTTTAACTCCAATGAAAACAAAAGAAAAACATTTCCTGGATGAGGCTTTTTTCCCACCTGAAAACAAACTGTTTAATGAAAGTTTGTTCTTTATTAAAAACAATATATAGGGATTTTTATATACAATCCCTCCACCATATATCAGTTTGTTCATTACATCAAGTTTTAATATATTGAATGATAAGCACAGTCACATAAACATTTTTAATTTCTATTTCATAAATTCCTTTTCAATGAAAACGTCCACGACAAAGGCTCCACATACACATGTTTAAATTTAACTTTTTAAATGGTGGATTCCACATCTGCAAAACAGATTTTGCCAAACTGATTTTGTAAAGTTCTTATATTTGCCAAATGCAACTCAAAGCAACTTAGAAAAGAAGGGGAATGTTCTTTTGGAAAGGTAACATGGATATTTTCGTAACCACTGAGAAGTTAAATGACTCATAATAAACAATTAATTTAATTAGTGAGGCTTGAGGAGAGGGTGGGTGTTTTCTTCCCCCCCCCAAATGGTTTTCTCTTTTTTTCCACTTTCTTCTCATGTTCTTATGATGTTATTACTAAGTTAAAATTTCTAATAAAATTAATTATTGGCAGTGCTGCTGCATTACACAAATTATGTAGGCATGAAGCTAGACTTCCCAGCTTGCAAGCACAGAAAATTTCTCTAAGTCCTGAATCAGGAAGCCACTGCCCTAATACAATCTGTTGAAATTCAAGAAGTGAACCAATTCAAACTTCAAAAGCCTGACCTGTCAAATTTCACTAAGCTTCTCCATCTGTCCCATCTCCTCTTTTTCTACTGGGCTGCAAAGCTCTATTGCACAATATTGAATGTTATTGGCATTTAATATAGTATACATACATTAAGTCTATTCTTAATAATTATTCTTGCCACTTCAAATACAAAAGAAGCAATAAAGTACATTATTGCTAGAAGTACAGATCAGGCTTAATGTTGTGCATCTATTAACCACATTACAATGCTTATATTCGTAATATATTATACTGTCTACCTCTGTAATATAAGGTCGCCCAAAAAGGTCACCTTGCAAAGCTATTACACACTTTTAAATCATCATACAAATACTGTGGCAATAGTATCACCATCCCAGTACAAGACTCCAAAACATCAGTGATAGAAAACACATTTTTCAAAGTGTTAAACTAAGCCTCTTTATTAAACAAGCAACTGATCTTAGAGCAAGACTTTTTTAATCTTTTTTATGACACAAAACAACCTTACCTACATGGGAATGAAATTCAGATGCTGGCTAATATGGTGAAAAATTACCTAAAGGAGAATATGTGAAGAGGATAGTTAAGAAATAACTGAACAGTTCTGTTAAGATGCACTTTATGCATATGGTGGTACAACACCATGTCTACAAGAAAACTTTCATAATTGTACTATTTTTGCCCTCTTTCAGCAGAAGTAAGTTACAGTCTTCTTCTGTTGAGCACAGAGGACCCAATGAGGGCTGAATAACCTGACAGATACTGAAAGAGATCTGTACACACAAACAGATGGAGAAATGCAGAGAAACTTTCCATAGTTGTTTGGCAGAAAAACTTCTAAATAAGCTACCTACTTCCAGCATCTGAAGAAAGTTTAAATAATTTGAACCAGAACACAAGAAAGGTCACATCCAACATAAGTAAAATCATAACTAAGGAAGGAACTGCCAAAAATCTTGACAGAACTTAACAATTTATAACAATTCCTCAGCTTTTCTGTTACTTAAATAAATCCTAAATGTAAAAAAACCCCAGAAACTTTCACAGATAAAATATTTAACAGAGTAAAATAAAATTGTATATGATAGACAGCAAATGAGTTAAGCAACTATGAAACCCTATTTTTCCATATTTTCAAATAAAACTGGTGGCATTTTTTAATAGGAGAAAATATCATAATTTGTATGTACAAACTACAAATGTATAAAGTACATCATTTGTATGCTCAAATACAGCTGATTTATAATTAATATTTTGGGGGAATAGATTAAAATCTAAAAACAATGAATGGGAACTACTCCCATCCTGCAGCCTGAATGAACTAAAAAGAAAGCAACTCAGAATTAAAATGAGAGAGCATGGAGAGTAAATGTTCTGAATTACTGAGCAAAAGTACTGCTGCTGGCCAATATATGCAACATTTAAGGAAAACTGAATTAGAAAAGGAGACAGAAGAACTGGATGAGCATTAGTTGGCCTAAGAAACCAGAACTAATGGAGGTAAAGGAGAAGAGTAGAGATGGAAAGAGACAGGTTAAGGAGAATAAAATCAAGGAACAGAATAAAAACTTAGAACGTCATGCCAGATTTGGCCCGACTGCTTTCATGTCAGCAGTGCAGCATGTCCGGAGAGGAAAACAGCAGCAGCAAATACTAGTGAGTCATGACATACAATCACTTCTGACTGAGGAACTGGCCAACAGATGCATTCAGATACAAACAGTTACCCACCAATACATCTATATAACCCTTTTTTACACACAGCTGTAAAGACACAGTAGAATATTTGCCAACAGAACCTCTCAGTTATGGCATAAAGAGCCTGTTTTTAATGAAACACAAACTCATAAGCTTTCCAGACTGAGCAATTTTTGTACTTTCCCGGATTAAACCACTGGTCAGGCTAACAGTACAAAAAGATACTCAAAGAGGTAAAAAATTTAAGAATAGAAGCAAATTGCCTAGAAACAAGCTAGTAAATAACATTATATGAGTCTTCTAATTATTTTACATAAAGTTATATTGTATTTACATATGATCACATATCTATTTCAGTTATTCCTTTCTATATGCCTCTTCAAAGAGATGGAAAAAATATCCTATGGAGTTTTGCATGGATTTTTTAAAAAGTACACTTCTACTTCTCTCAAAACCTGAAAATTCCTCCGAAGTATCTGCAGATCAGCTAATCAAAATGACCAATTCCAAAATTCCATCATCCTCAAAGACTATAGCAGACATATTTTGCACATCACATTGGCAGAGAGAACAACTGACAAAATACAACACAGAACAAAAAACATTCCTACTTTTTAAATGTTGACATTTATCAACTATCAACAACAGCTGTTAAGCTGAAGCAGAAGAAAGAGCATCCAGTCACACAAATGGGAACATTTCGGAATGAAATAAAAAGAAAATAGAAGAAATTCCAAGGTTCTGCTCTAGACTTATTTTCCTCCCTCGTGAATTCCCACTGAATCATACACCTCACAGAGCAAAACTTGCTATCTCCAGTCTTCAACTTCAAAGATTCTGAATGCTTTAATTGAAACAGTAAGTTTCATCTGGAACCTAAAAGTTTTACAAGACTTTTTTCCGTTCTAAAAATTCTAAGATATCAGCAATCCACTTGGAATGCATTTGCTATCCTGGAAGACAGTGCAACGTATTAATATACAAATCACATACAGAAAGGAAAGTAAATTATAGAAATTTTTTATTAAAAACAAAAGACCAACATGACTGCATGTCTACTCCATTAACAGTTATTAGCAAGTTCCAATGTAGTTACTAATGCTCCGCAGAATTTTCCACACATCAAAACAAATAGCCTTAATATAAGTAAAACAAAAGGTTTGGTGGGAGAAACATTACAACCTCAGAAGATATGAAAAAAGCTATTATGGGAATGACCATGCAAGTAGGAAAAAAAAAAGCTAAGAAGGAATATGGAAGTGAAATGCAGATCAATTGTGGAAAAACAGAAAAGGCTGTTGGACAGAAAGTAGTAGCTGAGGTATGCAATTATTATGCCAGTCAGAGTCTATACTTTAATGAAGAAGGATTAATATTCCACATACATGTTACATTCAGTGCTGCTTAGAATACAGAAAACCAGAAAAAATCTAAAAACACTGATTACATTCTAAAGACAGAATTATCGCTGGGGGATGAGGCAGGGATGGGACAAACAACCCTCCTGCCTCACCAACACAAACCAACAGCTTCTAGAACCAAGGTAAAATAAAATGCATAATAGGGTAATGATGCTATTGACAGGACATATTGTGGAGACAAGACTGCACGGCACTGAGCACTATCTTAAATACACTCAAATTCTGTAGAAGATAAATTTGAAGGAAAATCACTGAAGAATTAAAAAAAAATAAATCAAAACCCACCACCCAGAACAAAGCTAAACCAAACCAACCAAACAAAAGCGAACCACAAAACCAACACACAAACATGCTCCAGAGCACTGTTTAGATTCCAAAAAGAGTGATACAGAAAAAGGCCAGACTAAGAAAATGGTCTCCAATATTAGAGGCATATCCAGTACTGAAAACACTGATTGCAGGGCTTATATGTTAATAAAAAAATAATTCATTTAGTTGTTCCAGTATGTGTTGTTGCGATGGGTTTTTCTTTGAAGAATATTTTCTCAAGTCATGGTAGTTATAATAGACTCAGTCCATTTGAGAAAATCCCTTTCATAGGCCAATGTACAGGCAAAAACATTACCATAGTGCCTGAGTTCCTTTAAGCCTTTCTCCCTTAGTATTTCCTTAAAGTATTTTCCTTTCATATTTCCCTGAAACACTGAATATATATGATTGCATTAGGGATGAGCATTTGGGCAGCTAAACTGGACTAAGAGAATAAAGGCTTGTTGGTTTTAAATATTCTCACTGGCCCTGACAGCTAATTTGCTTTGTTTCTTGTTGATGATGTCTTCACATACAAATCTGACTGAAGGGATGTTTTTCTTCGCATCAAGCATTAGGATGGCAATCATGCATGTCTCCATCAAAGCACATCATTTCTTCAGTTCAAACCAGCAAAGTATCTAAGCAAGTCTTCAGAAAAACATGCATAGAGTAGGTTAGAGAACCATCCCCTTTTCATCCAAAGAGTAAAAGATTCTGTGATTTTAATGAATTATCTTGAGCTCTGTAAAGCTCAATGACTGTAAAGTCAAAATGCTTTTGAATTAATAATAATTCAAACTCTATGTTAATGCTATGCTATAAGGCTGCTATTTTCCTGAGACTTTGCAGCACTTTACACACAAGTCCTTCATTTACTACTGCAACAATATCTAACTTCAATATTATTATTTCTATACAGAGTATTAGATGAATTACAGATATCATGTGATTCACTTCTGAAAGTTGTGACAGTAAGAGTAGATATAATTTTGTGTCATTTTCTAAATGGGGCAAGTAGGCAATGAACTGAGATCTCATCTCCCACTTAGAAAAGATAAGTGTGGGATGCAATCAAACTCCCTAGGGGGTACATCTGATTAAGATCAAAGGGGAAGAGTTCTGCTAAAGAACATCTTGACACTTCAAATTACTGTCACCTGCATGAATTGAAATGACTCAGGAGCAGTCTTGCATGATACTGCAAAAGCAGGAAGGGTCAATCACTAGGAAAACAGGATGCTTTCCAGAAAGCTGATTAGTCATGGCTATAAAATAGTTTAGGCTCACTTGGATCTCAAGTTTTTCTTCACTCCATAAAATAACATAAATTGGAACTAACACTCAGCAGAACTCTCCATTACACCAGTGAAAAATCACTTGAAATTAAAGCAGTCAAGCATTCAAAAGCTCTCTGAAGCAACACCTCAGCTGATCCTATATGCACAATTAGTTTTAACTGGTTTTGCTGTTATCTTAGGTCTTGCTCACAGCCATTTTTCTGCAGGTCTGTTAGTAATGAACTGCAATCTAACAGAGGTAAATAACACAAGAGAGCAAATTCTAAGTCTTAAATGTATTTTGATTTTTGAAGTTACAGAATCTATTTTAGACAATGCAAAGTTTGACTCAGCTGCACAGAAAACTATGTGCTTTGGGCCACAGAAGAAAGTGAGTTTTACTTTGCATTTATGCATGAAGTATCACTCTTTGTACATGATAGTATGTTGTATGTTGTAGTATAATCTCCATAAAAACTTATTATCTACTTATAAAGACCAGGAATAACTACTGCACATAAAGTAAATGCAAGTTTATGCATTCATATTTTCTGGAATACACACCAAAATCTAAGACACTTCCCTTGTCCTCCCAAGAATTCAGAAATGAAGATGGCATCTCTTGTAGGGAGGAAATATGGTTCTTAGACTCAGGACCCCAGAGAGTTATGATACAGTGTTATTTGTCCAGATAACCACACAGAGCACCATTTCTTCATATACTTGTCACCATGGTCTGCTCACATCATAATGCTGCTGCCACTGAAAAAACTCATGTATTCCTTTCTGATTTTTGTGTAAGGTTAAAAGTTTAAAGCAGAAGGTTAGTGGACAAAATAGTACTACATTTTATGATTTCTGAAGATTAAAACCAAGGGACTTATGCTCCCTTATCAATTATGTTCTCTGCATGGGGGAAAACATAATTGCTTTGCTAGACGTTGTAGATTTAAAAGTAGTAAAAGCAGGACATATACAACCAAGAAAATACTTTTAACAATCTGTTTTACCTTTTAAATAAAATAAAAAGACCAGAGAAGTGACTTGTTTCATAGTTCAATTTGATTGTGTAGTTAACAAGTACTCATTGACACACCCATTTGGATACTCACAACAATCAAATGTCAACTTGCAGATGAAAGCACTCCTACACAGGTCAATCAAGTAGTAGGAAGATTCTCAACTCATTTTTTAGAGTTCATTGTTGCTTACTCATTAATTCAGGTATTTTTAAGTGAATGTAAACGTCCAGCTCTCTCTACCCTTCTCTGTTACTGGGGGAATCAGCAAAATTTGTAATTTTTATTTTCTTAGAATCACAAGCTAGAATCACAGACTACCTCAAGTTGAGAGGGACCCATCGGGATCACTGCTCCTTGCAAACCTACAGAAAACTAAACCACATGACTAAGAGCCTCATTCAGGTGCTCCTTGAACTCTGGCAGGCTTGATGCTGGGACCAATTCCCTAGTGAGCCTCCTCTATGGACTATCACTTTCACAGTGACCAACCATGCCCTAAGGTCCAACCTGAACTTTTACTGATGCAGCTTCATGCCATTTCCTCACGTCCTGTAGCAGGTCACCAAAGAGATCAGCACCTCCCCTTCTGGTGCCTCACATGAGGAAGGTGTACACTGCCATAAGGGTCACCCTAAGCTTCTCCTTCTCCAAGCTGAACAAGCCAAGTCACTGCAGCCACTCCTGATAAGTCTTGTCCTCAAGACCTTTCTCCATTTCAATCTCCCTTTTCCTGATACATTTGAACAATTTCATGTTCTTCTTATACTGTGGCACCCAAAACTGCACACAGGACACAAAGTGGACCCAAACCAGCACAGAGCAGAGCAGGACAATTGCATCTCTTGGCCAGCTGAAGATGCTGCTCCTGATACACCCCAAGACACAGTTGGCTGTCCTGGCTGCCAGGGCACACTGCTGACTCATACTCAACCTGCCATCAACCCAAAGCCCCAGACTGCTTTCCTCAGGGCTGCTCTCCAGTTGCTCATCTGCCAATTTGTATGTGTAATCAGGACCTCCCTGTCCTGGATGGAGAATCTGTTACTTGCTCTTGCTAAATTTCATATTGTTGGTGATTTCCCAGCTCTCTAGTCTATCCAGATCCCTGTAATGCCTCCTCCACAGCTCCTCCTAGTTTAACATCAATCAGCAATCAGCAAACTTCATGTGCCTTCAATTCCTGCATATAGATTTTTATAAGAACATTAAAAACCACCATCCCTAAAACTAAGACCCAGGGAACCCAATGCTGACTGTCCACCAGCCTGATGTAACGCCATTTACCGTAACACTCTAAACCCAACCCATCAGCCCATTGTGCTCCCCACATACTACGGACTTGTCTAGACATGTGCAGCACAGTTTGTCCAGAGGGATACCATGAGAGACAATATCAAAAGATTTGCCAAAAATCCCCAAATCAGATGACTAACTTGTCATAAAAGAAAATTCAGGTGGTTTAGCAGGACTTCCCCATTGTGAATCTGCGCTGGCTATGACTGATGACTACCTTGTCTCTCAAAGCGACTCTAAGAATAATCTTCACCATAGTTTTACCAGGCACTGAAGTGAGACTGACAGGCTTGCAATTACCAGCGTCTTCCTTCCTATTCTTTTGAAAACTGGGACATGTATCAGTTTCCACTCATCTGGAAGCTGTCAGTGAAAGGATGCTTTGTATGTTTAGCTTCTTCCTACTAGGGCAAACTGCAGCTAAGGAAGCTCTTAAAAAACAAGACATTTCTAAACCAAAGTTTATAATTTCCTATACTTTAATGCTCAAATCTTGAAGTATACAGCCTTCAGTAACAGATGCAAACAGTCCAGACTGGTGGTCCCAACCTGGGTTTGGCTCCTTACACAACTTCATCAGTCGTGGCCCCCTCAACTTTATGGAAAGATAACTTAGCTTTTAAAAGTGCAGGAGATGTCAAAATCTCCTCTTGCACATACCTATGAC
>NW_008666487.1:0-31326 GCF_000695815.1 Acanthisitta chloris | reverse complement strand
CCAAGCTGCCATTCAGTTCCTACGACTGAAAACAATGACCTATCTCAATTGAAAGCATGTAATCACCATTCCAAATAGAGGGAAAAAGAGTATTTACATGCTGCATTCACTGTTTGCACATGAACAACATGAAAAACTTAACATGCTTACTTACGTCACTGTGTTTATACACACACCAGATGTATGTGCATGTATATCTATTTCAAACTACTGTGAAGAAACTACGAATTCATAATTTGTAATCCATCACCACTTTCTTGTGTGAGTTTCTCTGTCTTCCATTGACTAACAGAATTGAGCCTCTCTTATTTCACGTATGAGAAACTTGGTAGCTGTTCATAACATGAAATTCTAAACTTCTAATTTCAGAAAAACAAAGTGATCTAGTCTCAAGTCAAGATATGAGACTAGGGGCAAATTCTCAAAACAAAATTGGAAGATCAAAGTACAGTGTATAAATAAATGAGGAAGAAGAATAGGCACAATTTAGCATGCTTTGGTCCCCCATTTTCTCTGCATTGCAGGAAGTTTCTCTTCTGATTTAAATTTTTAGTCAAGAAAACCTACCTGAAACTGTGTGAACCCTTTAAAAATGAAGTTCTGTAGCGAAAACATCAGTTGAAAAAGCCCTCAAATGTAAACTCTTACAATTGACTGCATATCTTATTGCAGCAGCTAACATTTCAATCAAGAAAAACTTCAGAAAAATATTAATATAAACGTACATAGTTTATAAAGACAAAAATAGCTTTACTAACCCTTTTGTAAACATACAGCTTTCAGCACGGGCCAGTACAGTCATTATTCAAACTCCTCAACCAGGCCTGTTCATTTGCTATGGTCTCTTAATCAGCTCTGCACTGCATACGTACCTATAAATAGATAAGTTAGTCTAAGAGAAGCCATCCTCATGTATCTGGAATGGACTTCACACCTTTACATATGTCAAGACAAAAAGCAAACTACTATGCCAGTGCAGTGCAAATTACTATACACATGAGATAACAGCACTGTTTTGATGAAGACAGTCTTGTATTACAAACAAGTCTCCAGAGCTGATTTTTGCAAAGACTTAGAATTTTGACTAATTGAGGGAGATTTTAATGGAAGTGATGGAACTTTAACCCTACACAGCCATGATGCTCCCTCTTTCTGAAAAATACCATGCTCCTGCAGGAAACGATGAGAACTCAGCTGGTTCCAGACACAGGAACCAGGTCTGTGTGGAAGCAATGTAATATTTTACAGACGTAAACACTGAGATGGAGACTTCAAACCCGTAACTGAGAGACCAGTTAAAAAAAAAAAATTATAAAATGAACTTTGTTTTGGGACCAGGTACCAGAAAATTAGTTCCTTACTCATGGTGTTCACTTGCTGTGCATGAGCAAACATTTGGTTCCTTTACAGCCGTCACAATTTCTTATTTCATGTACCTCTTAACTTTGCTCCTGCTCTGAATTTATGAATGTTGTGCTAGTCATATACTTTTGATATTTAGTTCTATATAGTATTATCTGCAACAGTTTAAAAGTGCTTTATTTAAGTTAATTTCCGATTCATCAACAGTCATAACAAGAAATAATCCATTCTAGAGTCACTGTGAGACTTGTTACTCAATGACTAAGCTTCATGAAAATAAATGTGAACTACGCAGAATATAACTGACATCCTTCATCTACGTGGAAGAGTATTTAAAGCAAACAAGCTGTGGCCACAGTCTGTATGAGTACACTCTGGTCCTCTGAAGCAGTCTCTCACTGCATTAAAGAACTGGAAACATACTCCATTTAAATGTCAATTTTAACTTAATGGTCTAAGAAGACAAATACATAAATATATTTTTACATAGGCACAATATTCAGTCAGTGTCCTTGAAAAATTAACAAAAAAAAACCTTCAAAGGAAACACAGTTCATGCGGCATGGCATGTCAACTTCTAGACAAATAAATCTATTCTTGGAATTATTATACCTTGAATAAAAAAAATATTTTTTTTTTAAATTAACCATGAAAAGGGCTCTAAAGCTAAATTTTATCTCAAACCAAATCTGTTGAAAGTCAAATTATTTGCTAGGATTAATAATAAACATGCTGAATGATTAATTTTAAAGCCAAAGTGTATACCATCAAAAAAGGGAAGATACCCTTTTCCTCTCTAAAACTCTTCAGTACCTGCTATTCTGCTACTCACTTGATTCACTGTGAATCACACAACAGAAGGAAGCTACAAACGAGCATAAGTAAATTATTTATTTTGAAGGGAGGGATGTATATGGTCTGGTAAGTTTATGATGACAAAAGAAGATCTGCATCTTATCTCACCAGAAGTTCAACCTCAGGAGACTGAAATGTTTGCCAGCATGTTCTAAATCACACAGACACCAATGAATGTGGATCTTAATTGCAGAGATTAGATGACCAGAAGTTTCCACTACCATTAATGAGCTAAACTGAAGAATATTGATCAGATGTTTTCTGTCTCAGCAAGCTGATTCCACAAATCACAGGTCTGGAAACATTTCAAGAAGGAGATGAAAGGTTTCCAAACCAAAACTAATCCCTCTCAAGAGAAATGCATTTAATACAAAGCTTTATTAGCAAATACTTGAATGACAACATTAGCATAAGAAATTAACATTATTTCCATAAATGACTGTAAAACAATCTACAGGGGAATGATTTGGAGACAGTAAGGAAGGAAAAAATCAGCTCAAAAGCAAATGAGGAATTGGTTGAAAAAACTGTGAAGGCAGACTGATTTTAAAGAAAAGCCATACAACTAAAGAAGAAAAAAATCTTGTAATTAATTTGCTACAATAACATCTATTGGATCAATTTCCTACCAGTAGCCCCACACGGACAGTTCTGCTATCCTCAGGAGGACTATGTTTGGACTTTTTCCTGTGCTCAAAAGTTGACTAACTTTAACAGACACTCACAGCTCAATCCCATACCCCTACCTATAAGTAGCTAAGTTATATGAATAGTTTGATCGGAGTTTTTACCACTGAGAAACCTACATGACTATCCAATCTCAGGCTTATTAAATGGTGCTTTTTGAGCTCACTGATTTGTGTGATGATTAGAAATTTCATCCACAATTTCTGTGTGAAAGCTACAAATGGCTAAGAATTTACTGCATTTCTGCCTTAGCAATCAGTTCCACAGTCACATAAAAGTTCTGTTGACAAAGAAATACTTTCCCTCTCCTATTCAAACATTGCTAACTTTCAGTTACCAGATCAAGTTATGTCTTTAACAATTTCAAAAAATTTCAACTGTTGGATATTTTATCTCCATTTCAATCTTTCTTTTCTACTGTCAAGTTTCTTAATATCCTGTTCAATAAACTGAAACTTATTCAGCTTCATGAATATTCTTGAATCAAGTGAAATTCTAGGATACTTCTCTGACATTTTTCCTTTTCACTGTTTTTCAACATCCTTTTTAGACTGCTGTCTTTGGAACAAGACACAAAACTCAGTGGTAACTGCTGAAAGAATATTAACATCGCTTCCTTTAACAAGATCATTAGTAAAAGTTAATTCTCTGTGTGCGTATGAATTTTTAAAAGATTTGTATCTGCTCTTCCATAGCTTCATGCACAGGCTTATATACAAATAACCCTCATAAGTTTAAGGAAATGGGTCTAAGACTGAAAATATTCTTCTCTATGTATGACTTCACCTGCTGTTGCTGTCACACAGTTGACTAACCAATTTGCTTTCAGTATCAGTGACTAATACTTTTTGTTCAGGTTTTACAAGAAAGAGATCCACACTTTCTCTGGTAAAATATGTTGCAATTAAAATTATTTATAAAAATATACAAGTTTTGAGACAACAGTTCAATCTTACGAAACTGCATTAGAAACATGCTTTTTTGATTACTTCACATTATCAGTTTTAAGATCTCTTCCTATTAGCTAGCCCAGCTGATGGATGACAAATATCTCATATATATTTACAAGATTAATCCTTTGAAAGTCACAAACAAAACTTATTGGAATTAGCAGAAAAAATTTCAACATATTTTGGAATGTAATTTAATGCCTAGAACTTACTAATGGCTACTACACAAAAATTTATAAAAGGTTTGATTAAATAAACAAGAGAAGCTTTTCTCACAACAACCTATACAGAATTTCCATGATATTTTATCCCACTTGCGAAATGGGATTTATCAGCCTTAAACAGAATTTTCTGAACTGAAAGGTCTTCCAGGCTTACCATTATCCAGTGAAACCATACACCTTTGAAGACTACCAACTGAGAACTGCAACTTCAGGCTGTTCCAATTTGTTTCATGAAAAACAAAAACCACCCAACATACATCTCTAAACAATTAACTTACCAGTGGGATTTTAACTAAAACATGTATTTATATAACATGAGGGCTCTGATAAGAGCAACAATTTTAGATTTCATTACTTCAACAATGAAATTACCTGCAATTTCAAATGCCCAAAATCACAAAGCAAATATTTTTGCAGAGTTTTGATCTATAGGATATTAACTACCATTAGTCATTACAGTGTCACTTTAATATAGAACCAGATTTGAACATTCATCATGGCAATTTAATTTTATTTTCTTAGATAGAATACATATTTTATCTTTGTAAGCAAATTTGCCAAAATAAATTCTTGTCTACCCTACTTCACTGTCTCATTATCAAACAAAAACATTTTAGTTTAGTTTACTAAGTCTATTGTACTTCCCATTATTACTAGAATAATCAGAGAATTCTGGTCATTCATATAAGATGCATATCTCATGAGAAAAATAGTCCTTTAAATTGAGTTATAGATTAAAATTACCAGTGAATTCTTGAGAAGAAAGGATTTCATTTTCATACAATAAAAGATGTAATCCGTTCTTCATGGGAGAACACAGGAGAGGAAATTGCCAGTGAAAGACAATTGTGGAACAAAGTCATCACAATGGAAGGATCTGCTCAACAACCTGCATATGACCCAAACCCATGGGAAGTTACCTATCAGTTTTACAAACGGCAAATCGCTGTCTTCTTCCCTATTTGATATCAAGCAGAGCTGATAGAAATACTGAAACTTCTGATCTCCCATCACTTCTATTCTGCCAGAAGTTACCACAGATCTGCTAATGAAGCTGCTCAAAAGTAATCTCTAATTAATCTGAGTCAAAGTGAGCTAAACCCAGAAAAGAGGTAATAACAAAGTTTTACCAATCTGTCTCATTTTGACACAAAGGGGTTGGGAAAGAAGTTGCAGGGAAAGGTTATCCATATAATCCAAGCAGTGCAAAACACAGCTGAGAAGTGAAATACTATGTGTTCTGGGATGAAAGAAGAAAATATATGCAGCAAAACTACTGCTTCCCATGCTAAACTAAGAACATTGCAACTGTCTAGCAAAGGCCTTTCAAAAGGCTGTGTCCTTCCTTGCACAATTTTAAAAGGAGTAAACTGTTCAGAAAGCACTGAAGTGCTGCGAATAATATTTAAATTCTGTGCTTGCCAGATAAACCAGCTGATTTTTAATGTGCATTTTCATCTGACACACAAAAATACTTTCAAGCTTCTTGCCATAATAAAAACCAACTTTACCTTGGTATGACAAAAAATGAACCACTGAACAGGACTGTATTCTTTTATGTTCTAAATTAAGTCTGAAAATTTTCCTAAATGGTAATACTGTACCTGGAATAAAAATATAAGAATCCTGAAGAAACATGTTCAAACTTCATATTTTCATTTTCATATGGAATATTTGAATTAAGTGAATGTGCATGTGTATACACATCTACATATGAAGGTGTTTGAAACAACTTGGCAAGAGTTGGGGTTTTTTTTTCCTAGGAAGGAAGTCCAAGTCATACTACTCTTCTGGCAAATTCAGTTGTCTCATGTCAGCATTATTTGCATTCCCTATTCTACAAAGCAGTATGATGCAACTAAATATAATTCAGGGTGACCTTTTTGGGAAGTAATTTCTTTGGACGCTAAAGGAGGTCCTATGCTTATAGCACACAACTTGTTTGAAGAAGTAAATCTGGAAGCTGCACAAAAGCACAAGCCTAAGACCATGCAATTGAACAAAGATTTTTAGAATGATCCCCCAGATGAAGGCAAAACATTAGTAATTATCTTCAAGTATGTTTTCTCCAATTGGCCTTCAAATCTGTGAAGACAGATGCAGGGTTGAAGCCTAGGTTCTAACAAAAGTTTATACAAACATCTGGGTAATAGCCTTGGCATTGCTATCTTACTCTTCTCAGCAGTTTTCAAAGCTGCAGTCTTATCAGTGTTAAGTGTATTTATTATGTATAAAATGTTTAAAACACTGAGGGCGTTAGGACTAATAATATTTATTCAAAAGCCTTCTTCAGTGTTGTAGTTTGGTGCTTTTAAACAAAACAAGGACAGCACATGTAACAAGCTTAATCATCGTATTTCTTCAAATACGTTATCCACAAAGATCTATAAATTCAGCAACACAATATAACTACATTTATACTGAACTGCAATTCAGATTCTGCTCTCACCTATGCTTTCACTACTGACACATAAAAACATTCAAGAAAAGTAAAATCATAGCTTCAATCCTCCAGTTGTTCCAGGCATTAACAGAGTTCAAGCAAACTCCAGGGTTACACTTCCAGTGTAATCAGCTTAGGATGAAAGGCTGTAACCCTGGAGGGAGCAGACAGTACGTAACCCCAAGACTAGGGTCTGCAAGTCCAGGAAAAAGGCCTTATATTCCCGGCTTCACAGCCTTCACAGAGCTATTCTTCATAGTTCCAATATGGCTGGAAATAACAAACCTCACCCTCTCCTGAGAGCATACCACCATGGAAAAAAATTTACAAGTGTGTGAACTGTAGTAGATGACTTGGCTCCGTACAGGAAATAGATTCCATCAATTAAATGGAAACAGAATCATCTGGGCTGAGGGGAGCCTGCCAGTTCAAGACAAGCTGAATGGCATCGTGGGAGTAACTGATTATTCCATGGGCAGTAAAACTGACTGCTGGCCATCTTCAGCAGGGCTATTCCAGACCCTGCTCAAATCTCTTCTCTGTCAAGTGATCAAGCTTTTATGCAGTTCTGGGCCTAATTAAAGGCCAGAAAACGGTGGTCATGATGGAGAAGTCATATACTGATAGCTGCCACCTACAGAGATGGAAACAAGGCAGCTAATGGGAGGGAGATGAGACAGCAGGTATTCCAGATGCAAATCTAGTTAACCTACAAAAACTGAAAGGTAGCTGAGACAAAAGTAACCATGAAACAGCAGTGTTCAGTAAGATATATCAAATTTCAAAAGCCCCAGGTAGTGTCTAGGACATAACAAATGTCCTAAAGAAGAGAAAAATCATCTAAACAGCAATGCTTGCAAACAGGTGATGAAAGTCAGGCAAACTACTTGTCCTTCATTAACTTTACTTTGCATGCTTAAAGCAACAAACCATACTTACAAATTTAATTAATCTTCTTCTCATCCACGTAATTTAAAAGGAAGTTAAGCTAACATTGTCAAACAGTAAATAGCTTTAAACTTGAAAAAAGGATTTTATGAATGTGTTCACTTTTCCTTTCTGAACACCCTCTATGGTCATTACTTACTCTACTTCACACCACAAGTGGCAGAAATATCCTTAATTAAGACACAGAGAGTATTTACTAAGCAACAGTATACGATTAGAAAAAGTTTAACACCATATTCCATGGAGCAGCGTTAACTTCATATTTGAAACACATATTTGACAAAAGCATAAGAATTAAATTCTACCTTAAATGAAAAATTATATTTCTGAAGTTTTAAGGCTATTTCACTGAAATAACTCATCTAATTGAAGATAGATCTACACTGAAGATATCCCTAAATAACTTACTACAGAGGTCACGTGGTGATGGCAGTAAACATTCTCTAAGATACCTTTCAGAGAGTATGAACATTGACTTAACTTACTAGAGAGTGAGTGAGGGAAGACTTGGGAAGACTTGTGAGAGGAATTCTCTACAGTAAACCAGCTGTTAAGCAGCCACAACTCTAACTGCAATGACAAATCACAAAGTTCATGACTGCTAAATTTCAAGTTTGGCTGCAATTCTGCTCCTAAAAGGAAAAACTATATGAGAGTACAGACATAGAACACCTGTTACTGGAACATTTAATATCACTGAGCCCTCTTGCTTATTCAGACAGCACTACCTATCACATTTGTGATAAGAAAACATCCAAATAACAAAAACAACATTATCCGTTTCCTCTTCCTTTTTTGTTTTAACATAGAAGCAACTGAGATTTTGGAATGATATAAACAAGGAGTTGTTATGTCTTCAAACAGGGTATTTTTATAGGTCACTCTGCTCAGGTGTACTTCCAGAGAGGGAGATAATTTCTGAAGTCTCTCATCCCAAAATTTTCATTCACTTTTAGGCAATGAATTAATGTTGGCATTTCTGTTACTATCAACTTTAATGCAGTAAATTTACTCAGCATACTGGTGATAACTGAAAGATCCTTGCCTTAATAAATCTCTGTTCCAAATAACCCTGAATAATGTGGTAAAGGAATTACAAGAAAGACAAAGACACTGTTGAACACACACTGTATCCAAGCCCTATCTAGAATGGCAGGGAGTACATGCAATTAATAGGGACTGACTTTTCAGGAATAGTTGTGGGGTATTTAAGTTCCAGAGAATATATAGCCACAAATGAAAAGACAGCTTGTGCAACAAAAAGTTTAAGCCAAGTTTAAAGCAATACTGAGGAGAGCTTTGTATGTATGCTTTAAAAACAGTGAAAAGCTGATACAAATTAATTTCTAATTAATTGCAATTATCATATCCATAATGCAGACTTTTGAAGACAAAATTACTGTAGTTCCATGGAGAAGTCAACTCCATTTCTATGTTTGTCTTTCCTTGTAATACAGTTTTGTTCTAATCACTTGAAATGTCGCAAAGTTGAAGCACTGAGAAAATGAGAATTCTGAGTTCTGAGAATATATGCAGAAGATTAGAAAAATCTACCTAAAAAAATACACTCAAATAAACAACTACTTAGCTAAATCTCTAGTTTACCGTTATTCATCCATATACTTAATCACCAGAAGATTACTTACAGAACTGACAAATTTCTTACTTCCTTCTGGAACAAAAAGCTAATAAACTCTGTAAAAGCCCAAGAAAATTATTATTCATCTTTAATTCCAGAATAATGAAACTATTTATTTAAAAATAAGGCTTTAAAAAAACAAAAACACCCAATAAAAACCCACTACACTGACTATAACATGAAAAAAATAAACAGTATGGTATTACATGTTTCAACAAGCTATCATCTGGAGTATTTTCAAGGAAAATAAAATGAAGTGAGCTACTGTAAGTTATATGTATTCACCAACAATTGCATAAGTGGACTTATACAAGTTAACAAGGAGTTTTCAGATGTATTCCATAAACTTCCAGGTCTTGGCTCTGGCTCATTTCAGTGTGCAAACTGATTAGCTTCTGTTTCTCTCACACAGGAGTCTGAAGGAACTGGGTCTTTTTCTTATCTAGTCTTTCTGAGTTCAAGACTGTGCCCTTGAGCAGTCATATAAAACACACTGAGACTCCCTGCTGGTAACCCATATATCTGCAGTCTCAAGCAAGAGATTTACAGATAGCCTATAACAGCCACAAATTAGAATACATTACAGTCAAAACCTACTTACAGGATTTTTTTTTTATGTATAGCAAATTTGAATGCCATGCATAAATCACAAGAAACATACCATCTCTCAAAATATTTCACTTAAAACAGCAATTCTAAGAGCCTTCATTTGAATTACCTTTTATTTCAGGCTACTACTACAGGCTAAATCACCTGGAATCCAAAGAAAATCAAAGAAATCACTAGAGGTATAGCAGGTTAACATAAAAAGAAACATGTGTTTAGAATATTTTTAAAGCATTTACTTAAAATATATTTAAAAATCTGTAATTTTCCTTTGACTCCACAAGGTCACATGTAAATTCTGCTTTTTAACTTCTTTAAGCATCATGAAAACTCCGTCTTTCAACATAGCACACAGAAAGTGCAATCTTCCTTCCTTACTTTATTTTTTAAACTGTATGTAGGTGGCAACCAAACAAAAGAGACAGACTATGCAAATGCTATAGCAATCAGACCAAATAAAGTTCACAGCCTGCAAGCAGTTCTGCCAGTTTAGGAATGACTGCTTTCTCTAGAGGAGGTGCAAACATTATCTAGATGTAGAGAATACACAGATTAGTGTTATCAGTATATTAACATCTCTCACTTGCTTCCATGTGCTCTTCTCCTTCAACCTCAGACACTGCCACTCAGTGTGCCTCAAGGAGCACAACACTCATGCTTCAACCATTATTTCTGGTACCTTCCAACTCACAGATGATAACTGAAAACCCTTACACCTTTCCTTGCAGGCATCCTCAAAAAGGTCTTGGTTCTGGCAACCGGATTTGGAATACAGAGAAGCCCACATGATCAGAAACACCGATCATGTGAGCAAAGTCTATTTAAAAGCTAATATCGCTTTGCTTTAATAGCAAAACTGGAAGATGTTCAACCTTACTTCATGCCTATTAAAGGAAACACTGGTTTCATCCTCCTATATCCATACAGGATGACCCTCTGAAGGGTCACATTTTGGTGTTCATTGTTAGGTGTCCTTCTCCACATGTACCAGTTGTGGAAGTTTCTTTTTCAATGTGAGGATTTAATCTCAACATGCAGAGATACAGCTAGCATCACATTCCCTATTAAAAGTTTCTGAGCATCTCTGTAATTCAAGTAATTTATTCTTACACCAATGTCTACTACGAATTTGAGAACAAAACTAACCAAAATCTACCGCAAAATTTTCAGATATAGATGATCTTGATGAAGTATGAGAGAGAGTAATATGTCAAGGACTTGGTATGGCAAATCACATTTGTGTATAGTGTCAGGAATGTCAAAATTGGGTACAGGCACATCTCCTGTCCTGTAGAAAGATTGACTCAGGACTGGGAGACCTTGTCGTTTGTTTAAAACTAGAAACATTCTTAGCCAAAACCTACGTACCAGAGCCATACAAAGATACACTGGGCTTTGTCTTAACATCTTCCTTGAGAGAGAAGACCATACAAACAGTCAACCTATTTGCATGAACACCACAACAACTACAGATATAAGGCTGCTGTAAAAGTATGACATCCTGTGAACAGCCCACACACTATATTTCCAACAGTGGTGCAGCATGAAATCACATCTTCATACATACTGCCACTGAATAACACAAAGATATAAGGAACACCTCATTACGTCTGATCATAGGTTCATTTAGTCCTGTATTCAGTCTCTAACCACAGCAATAATAATGCTGACCACAACTGGTCATTACAGTTTATTCCCTTCACTCCCCCTTACGATCCACAACTGTCATATAAGAGGCATTATAATGCCTATTGCATTTCCTATCTGTTTATGAGCCATTCAAAACATGAGTTTCTCTCATCCCATTTTAAACTTGTCTCCACAGCCTCCTGTGGCAACACATTCCAGAAATTATTTGGGCAGTACCTAAAGAAAGTATATTATTTTATTAACTACAGCCACTTTCAAGAAACACCTCTTAGTGTAAGAGGTTTTGGAAAACAACAGTTCCACATTCAGCTCACTTAACATTATGAACAGTTTGAAAACTTTCATCACATACTATTCCTATTTAGACCTCTACTCTCTAGAATAAAGACTGCCAGTCCTTTGGTCTGACCTGAGAAGGCTACAGTCTCTAAAGTCCAAGTTCTCTTATAATTGATTTGCTTGCTTTGCATGCAACATAAACCAAGCTTTCACATAGACTCTTCAACAGTTTCATATTTCTGCCAGCATTTCTTTAAGTGCAAATCTATTGAAGCAATAAAAAAAGCCAGCTTTACAAATTAATCAAATGCAGTTCTTCAACACACAAGGGCCAGGTATAAATACTGGAATGAACGTAAAAATTTGGACTGGCAGAGAGATACAGTTGTAACATTTAATCACATTCCTACTGTGTTCCATGCAAGATGTAGAATAATCACTATTAAATACAAAATTTCTAGTCTCTGGAATGCTTGGTATAAATCATATTTATAAATTACTTCTACTTAAAATTCAGAAAACCTCTTTCCTTTAAGCACAAACCAACAGAAGTTTTCAATTATCTCTTGATGGCACAGCCCATTTCTTTTCTTATTTTTAAACATCTCTGCCTTGCTATCTAGGTACTCTAATGTTACCTTGCTAAGCAAAATACTCTCTGAAATTACCATATTAAAGCAATGTTACGGCAGATATTCTTCCTCGTTCAAAAATCACCACCAAACAGAAGTCAGAAATGCTTCCAATACTGGTGATACTGATTAGTATAATTCCAACAACCTGTCATTTAGAACTATAGAATCATTAAGGCTGGAAAAGACCTTTAACATCATCAAGTCCAACCATTAACCTAGCACTACCAGATGCTCCACTAAACCATGCCCCTAATCACTTCCAGGGCTGGCAATTCCACCACTTTTCTGAGCAGCCTGTTCCAATGCCTGACCACCCTTCCAGTAAAAAACTTCTCCTAATATCCAATCTAAACCTACCCTGGTGCAACTTGAGGCCTATTTCATTTTCCCTATTGCTAGTTATCTGGGACAAAAGACTGACCCCCACTCATCTACAATCTCCTTTCAGGTAGCTGTAGAACATGACAGGGCCTGAGTCTCCTCCATAACAAACTCAGTTCTATCAGCTGCTCCTCATCAGGCTCATGCTCCAAATTTTCTAATGGAACATACATTTTCTAAGGCGTGCTACTCACTAGCTCAACTCACCTTTAGACAACACAGTTAATGAAAAGAACATTAACATACTTACTTATCTCTTTGAATTAATTAAGCTTTTTAAGCTCATTAGACTTTGGTATAATCAGATGACCTTCCCTACTCAGACTACTACTTTCTTAGTTCAGCAGACTCAGCAGTGTGCTCAGGCAGCCCTGAGGGCAAAGCCCATCTCAGGGTGCATTGAACACAGCACATCAGGAGACCAAAGAGGAGATGATCCTCCTTATGTTCAGCCTTGGCATGGCCTCAGTGTGGGCCTTGCAGTTGAAGAAGGGTATGAAGGTCCTTGAATGCATCCCTAGGAGGGCAAGAAAGTGGCAGGAGGGCTGGAAGAAATGTCCTGCGAGTAGTGGCTGAGACTTTGGGCTTGTCTTGTTTGGGGAAAAGGAGGATAAGGAGCAATCTCATTGCTCTTTCCAGCTTCCTGAGGAGGGTAAGGGGAGAGTGAGATGCTGATCTCTTCTTGTTGGTATCCAGGGACAAGATGTGTGGGAATTGTTCACAGCTTCACCAGAGGAGATTCAGACTGGACATTAGGAAGCACTTCTTTACTGACAGGGTGGTCACAGAGTGGAACAGGCTTCCTAGAGAGGTGGTCAATGGATCAATGCCCATAATAATAGGCTTTAACTTCTGGACAGCCCTGAATTGGAGAGGCAGTTGCATGATCATGGCATTTCCCTTCCAACTACAACTATTCTGTTAAATTCTAGTTTACAGCTCCAGTCTTACAATGAATTATCAATCAAACTTTGGAGACTTTACAGTTTCCATTATTATTAAATTTCACAGATGGAATGCTGTCTTTAACATTTAAGCTCTGTGGTGCAAAATTAGCAATCCAAATTTTCTTTTCACAACACGTCCAAACCCTGGAAAGACCTGTCACTAGCAGGAAGCAAAATGCAATGGGTTTAAAATACTTTTCTTGTAATGTCAGCCATATAGTGTCTCTGAAAACACAATTACAGTAGTTATAGTAGTGTTTATCTGGATTTTGCTTACTTGACCTGACCAGTTCAATTCACAGCCATTCAAGCATCAGGGATACACTGAATCCATATTTGGTGCATTAGTTAGGGACTTGCTTAGAAGGGATGAAATTAGACAATCTTCATAATTTATGATATCTTTATCTGTTTTTATGAGCTACAAACCCTTCAACCTAATAAAGAAATTGTACTAATGTCTAACTACACTCAAAGGATCAAACTGTTTTAAGTATTGATTCTAGCATTTAATAATACTCTGTACTATGGAATTAATACCTATATGTCTACAAGCTGGATAGGTTGTCTCAACTTTATTTTGACAACTACTCCAATGCAGCATTTATGTTTTTTTCCTTCTGTCACAGTCTCATCAGAAACTGTGAGTTTTCCTATTAAAATGATTTCTTCATGTACCCATGTG
The DNA here is from genome assembly GCF_000695815.1 of Acanthisitta chloris. Classification (NCBI taxonomy): domain Eukaryota; kingdom Metazoa; phylum Chordata; class Aves; order Passeriformes; family Acanthisittidae; genus Acanthisitta; species Acanthisitta chloris. The sequence continues at coordinate 17,035 of NW_008666487.1, read as the reverse complement.
TTCAACCAGTAAGTTGATCTTTCTGGGAGAAAAAAAACCCAAACGTGTTTAAAGCAATTGATAACTGAAGCCTTGTGTTTACAGTGGACTGCAATACAGATATATTAGCGGGGCAATTCAAGCTTCCACCCCACAGCAACTCCGGAGTAAAGGAGACTGCGTATTTGAAACATCAGTAAAAGCCATCCATACACTTGTTACTGACAACTGCAGTAACTTAATTAAAGCAGTTGCCACAGTGACATTTCACAGTTTGATTCTAACCACAAAGATCAAGACTGAAGCCACAAAACAATTTCTAACAGGCTCTGACACTTGTCAAACAACATCCATCAATATTCGATTATACTTAACATGAAACTTGCAAATTCCAATTGAAATACTGAATCTTGCTAGTGAATTCAGTTACACTGAGTCTCTCCAGAGGAGTTATTTTACCTCAAAGAAATACTGGGTAAAGTTAAATTTTGTACGAGAATGTTTGTAAAAACAATTAACCAACAACTTTCATGAAGTATCATTAAGAGTCACTTTAAATTACAGAACTAAAATAATATAGACAAAATGCATTAAACATCTAGAAGCAAAACAAATACAATATTTGCTTCCAGATCTCACCGAACATTGTCCTGAGCACTTGCGCAACAATTAAAAGATTATTTCAGCAAATTAGGGCACAGTGCTATTACAAACAAAAAGCTAAACAAGCCTCTCAAAAACACTGACAAAGATGGACCTCAATACTTACCCATCATTAGAACATGTCAAAAATTCTTCCTTTATTTTTGGATGCCAACAGCCTGAATTGAGCATTGCTGTGTGACCCTGATGAAATAAACACAAAGATGTAAGATGTTTTCTAAGGTTTTATATATTCTCCCCTGAATCCCTGAAGTGGAATCACATGAAAGCTGAAGGCCAAATCAGACCCTTCTGACCACAAAAATGACTGACTGGCATCACAATGATTTAACAGATGTACTCTATTCATTTCGTTCTTGTTTGTTTTCGTTTCTGAATTAGAAAACCCCTGACATTATCCTATTTAATTTTTTATTTCAGAAAATGGCATAGAATAATACTTATTTTTCTCTTGGGGGAACTGTAATGCAGAGAAAGGATGAAACAACAGGCATCAATACAGTGTCACAATTTTTTCAAGCTGCAGAAAAATAAAAGGAGTAACAGTAACAACCAGGGTGACACAATACACACACTCAATGTCACTCTATGCTAGCCAAAGACCTTGTTGGAGAAAACTGAGGAAATAGAATTTGAGAGTCAAAATGGCTTTAACCTCAGGTGAACGTTTCATAAAACATTCATGATGCAAACTGAGTAGTCTGCTCTGTTTCTTTAAGACTGAAAAAACCAGAAGGTAAGGATTTTATGCAAAGTAAGCACTTGACATTATGGTGACTATGTCTATAACTACACTACTGGACTATACATTGTCCAGTTGGGTTTACTTTAAAGTACGCACACATATTCACTGACTACGTTCAAAAAGAGAAATTTGGAAACTACTCCTGCAATACTGGAATTACTTCACTTTGTTTTAAGTGCAAATATGGAGAGAAATACTGAAAAGTTAATGAGGCGATATAACAAATATTTTAGCATTTTGACTGTTGGACCACAATACACTGGAATTCTAGACATTTACAAGAGAAATAAAATCTGAATTATTTTTAAGGAAACAAGAACTAAAGCAGATATTATTATTTGATGGGTTTATATCTGTATCACCAGCCAAAAGAAATACTCATCTGACAAGAAGAGCCTTAGGCAAAACAGCATTTAGCCTAGTTATTTGGCAATATGCTTTATAAGCAATAAATAGACCAACTTTATCATCAGTTTGACCAGTAGGTTTTATCATTACTTTTTAGGCCTAAGTTATTTAAAAAAAACTGATCTGAATTTAAATCATCTAGGTAAACAGAATCCTTGTCTGTGGAAATACAAAGGTAAAGTGGTCAAAACCCAGTCAACTGTGGTTAAAGTACTTCAAAACTATGAATGAACCCTTCCCAATCTGCATTTTCAACCACCATTAAAAATACACACATTAATGCTTATTAGTCTTACACTCACAGCATGCAGGAAACAAAACAAGTACATCCAAGCCCTGTCACAAAAGAGGTAAACTGTATCAGCAAAAGAATGGAGGGTACAAGAAAAGCAAGAATTTGGACCAGATCAGTAGCTGGGGTTCTTTTTTTGTTGTTTTGCTTTTAGTTTACTTTGGTGAGGTTTTTTTTATGTAGGCTGGACAAGGCTATGCAGGAAGCTGACAATTTTTGCAAGACACATTTTTAAATACATTAATGTGTTCTAGCACTATGGAAACATTACCTGTAAAACACCTCTAGAGTTCATCTAGGTCAACCTCCCACACAAAGCCAGATTACAGCTACTACCAGATCAGGTCAGCCATGACTTTGTCTAGCTGGGTCTTCAAAACCTCCATGGCTGAGGGTCCCACAGCTTCCAGCATGTATCAATACACAAGACTATCACATCCCAGAGACAGGGCTTTGCATTCTTCCCTATTGAACTTCATGAGGCTTCTTGTTAAGAGCAAAAAACACTACAGTGTCAGTGTTCTGGCATTCAATTAATTTCTGACTTTACCTTTGTGTTTGTCATATCCACAATGTATTGGTCTCCTTTTATGCATTCCATTACTGGGAAGCCATCTCTGTCAAGAACCTTTGCCTGAGAGTTCCCAGAGACAACAAGAATTACATCTCCTGTGCTGCTATACTGCAAAGACTTGATTTGGTGACTAAAAAGAAAAGAGAAAAAAAAGATATCAATTCAATTAAAATTCCTGTAAACCTACACTAAAAAAAAAGCATCATTGGTGAGAGAACGTATTGCAGAAATAAACCCATGTACAATCCTGTATCAAAAAAAACTGAGGGGGAAAAATCTTAAATTAATGGATTGAAGCTTTTTATTCCTCTGTGTGTGTGCACATGTCATGTTTCCTTCAACCACACAGTTCAAACAATATTCTTAAAAAAGCTGGCACCTAAAATGTCATTTCTGGCAAACATATTTAATTTTAAGAAGGCTATTACAACTCCAATGGAAAAATCGCATGAGTCAGATTCAATTACTCAGGGCTGAAAATTGTTTTTCATCTTCTCAAAAGTAAAATGTAGGATTATGGTAACATATAAATTACTAGAAAATGCTGGTGTAGTCATACGCAAAACTCCACTGTACATTGTACTCCAGGAAATTAGGCACAGGTCAGCAATCTTGCATTTCTTTCTATGGTGTGAGCTTAAGTTTCATCAAACACGAAGATAACGTTAAATATACTATCACTTCTGGAAAAATAACAATAATAATCTGCCTAGTCTGTTATGTCTTAGATGACCGTTCATCTGTTGCAACTGTTCTCACAACACATCTATCGATTGAGAAAACCTGGGACAAAAATCATGGGAGTAATACTGGAACAACAAAAATGAACTCAAAAAGTGGAAAGCTGACTGATGAATGAGAAGCCCATTTCCAGGATCAGCACCTTCTCTCAGCACTCTGCTTTATGAACCAAGTTCCCAGCAATTGTCGCACTGAAGCAGACATCCCTTTGATCCCCCTATATTCCATTACAAGGATAGCAAAGAAGCAAAGCAGTCTATGCACCTCACACTTGCCAGAATTTATATCCTGGCACATTAACAGAATGTGCACAGTAACATCACTTTATAATAATGCTTCAGCTCTGCAGGTATATCAATCTCAAGTACAGGACTGGAATGTATTTTCCAGCTAGATTTGAATTCCTATGGCATCCAAACTGTCCTCAAAGAAATATCCTCCTTTTGGTGTAGAACATGACCACATGCATTCAAACCCTAGTAACTCTCAGGAAACTATATCCCACCAGCAAAGTTAATACTCAGATGATCAACAAGACCAATTATGCAACTTGTAACTTAATAATTGAACATTTCAGATCTTACACAGTAGTGACTTCATGACTGACTCAGCAGTAGCTATTATCTGTTAGATCTGTCCTCAAACCATGAGTTACTACATGCAACCCTTAAAACACTGCAATACATCTTTTAAAAGTTCTGCATTGATCATAGTAATGTAAACTAAGCATAAGTTTCTTATTTAAAAATGTTTGGCAAAAGTGATTCTATAATAATTCAAATGCCAAAAATTGCTCCAAGTACCCTATTATGTAATACAAACTGGCAGCCAAATTGGACAGAGTATTATAAACTCTGATTTTTAACAGAAAGGAGATACTCAAATCTGGGAATTTCCGAAATAGATCACAGGCAATGTCTGAAAAAAACATCCTGATCCTCAAGAGCAAAAATGGATACTCGCTACAAGAGGGGAAAGATGGCCAGCTATGTTAAGCTCAGAGAAAACATTCAAAAACTTTAAAAAGAAAGCCACAAGAGAAATAGTGTCTAAAGTCCAGAATATTCTCTGCAGACAGCTGACAAGCCACAATTGAAGAATCCATCAGATTCAGCTTTTGCACAATAAACACATCTTCATAATTAAAAAATTTTCCGTGGTTGTACTTCCAAGTGCTCTTGCCCAATCACATGATTCATATGAAACCCAAAATATTCCTGAGCCCCACCTGAGTACTGCATACAGAATGAACTACATACCAGGTTATGTTTCTCATACTCTAATACTGAAATTTTCTAAAGAAAACAACCATGTTCAAAGTACAAGTTCATGTTTTGCACTTATCATTGCCAAAATGTAAAAACCAAAAATATTTAAAAACTAGACTCAAATACTATTTTCACTTGAGGCATGTCTCATGCATGAAGAGGATCTGGCCACTGGATATGATCAAACAGCTTGCTCAGAAGCAAAATCTGATTTCTGAAAGAATCCGCAATATGTAAAGGGCCACAGCCTTCTGAAAACACTGTTTTCAGACACTGAAATGCTGAAAATAAAACCACAGACATGAGTACCATTACATAAAACTTTATAATTTGAACAACACTGTATCGTTGTTTCCTAGTAGTTCTGTACCAGCAGGTCTGAACAAACTTTGCTTTCATCTTAAAGTTTAACAAGGAAAAGCAACTGACTTTACAGCAGCTAGTACAATGGAGCATAATCAGTAATTCATCACTCAATCATGTGAAAAAATTTGTTTGAGAGACAAGATTTCCATAAGCTTTATCCAAACACAAAGAAACCCATAACCTTCGTGACTGTGCAATATGACTTTTAAAATCAGGTCCAAAAACCGCTTCCATAAGCAGAGGATCGACAAAGTCCTAGAAGTTACCACTTTTCAGATGTTTACTGGAGCATGACCAAGAGTGAGGCTCTGCAGAGGCAGTTCTTTAAGAAAGTATTTTTGGTTCTTATTAATGTTAAAGCAAAAGTCTTGGGAAACTTACAAAAACAATTCCCTTTAATAGCATTAATCCGAGTCATTTTGGTTTAAAGCTCCCAAATGTGCACAGTACTTTCTGCCAGGACCTGCAGCACAGAGCTACATCCATGGGTAGAATCACGATACACAAATCCTTTCTACACACGTAACAGTGTTGCTTTACCCTTGCTTTTGCCTTTAACAACGAGGGTGGTTTGAAGGTACTAGTGTTTTGTCACTCTTTTTTCCCCTTTACATCCCAAATCCAAGGAGAAATTAACAGAGTAACTTGATATTATGTTACAAAATGGAGCCTTGACAATGTAGAATTGATCTCAGTCTCTTTTATTCTTAAAATGAAATTAAATTTATGGCTCCAGATCTCAACTTCTGCTAACACCTGAAGTTTCCATACCAGAACTCCTCAAAATTCTTTGAAATTCAAGTCTGTGAATGCTAACAGTCCTCGCAATAAACTCCACAGTGAAAAAAGTAATATAAGAACATATATATACACCTGGATGCAAGTTATGCAATATTCCACAGCACGTTCACCAGCATGTCTCAATATCAGCATGAAAGAACTCTTTCTTGAATTTGAATCTTTTTACTAGACAGAGCTATAGTTCCAGTTTTATGTTTACAAAAATATATTGAAGTGGTATTTAAGTAATGCATTTTTAAAAAATACCTAAAATTAGTACATGAGACTTGCAATATATGTGAAATTCCCAAGCTTTAGACCAGCCAATTCTGTCTTTAATATTATTTTACATTTGTTTTCTGTACTTTATTCATGCATCAACATACTCAAACCAGAAGAATTCCACAAAGAAAATTTATATAAAAATACTTGTGAGATACTCGCAATGCACTAAATGAACAGTGTTAGGGTTAACAAACACTTTAAGCTCACATTTTACCTACAGCTTTTGCCAAAAGATTACCACTTTAACTGTGAGCTATCCTTGAAAGGATAATGTACACTGCATTTGTGGTTTTTAAACCACATTTACCTTTTATACTACTATTAACAAACACTACTAAAATGTGAATGAAGTCTTCTGCTGTATTTGAAAATGCTTCGTTCAAATGATATCCTGCTATGAGAGTAAAGACTGTCAGCTCTTTCTTACTGCTAAGTTATGGCAGAGGAGAGGAAAACACTGTTTATATCCTGCTAACTAATCATGTAAATGAAACTCATGGTAGAAAAGTCTGAATGTGACTTCACATTTGGAGACTGTTATTTATCTATTTATTTATTTCAAAGTGACATATTTACTAAATTTTGTTTTCAAAATAAATGTGCCACTTGTTGGTTTATTATAAAATGTCAAGTCTGCCAAAGACATCAAAATTGCATAATTCATCAAAGCACACTTTTTATTTTCCTGATTTTTCGCAGTTTAGAACAACAGTAGAATCCCTATCTATATTGCTCCTTTTCAAGCTAACAGCCACATCATTTCTCATCTTTCATTATCTAGATCCTTGGCATATCTATAACCAATTATACATATTCTAACCTTCTAAACTGACCAAAATTCAGTTGCAGCTTTTTAAGACAATAATGATCAAAAACAGACATCCTAAGTACTACTTACTGTGTGCATAATAAACCTCAAATCCTTTTTTAAGCATACCAAAGTACCTTATAAAGTGTGTACATTAGTTAAACATTAGAATGTACCTTGCTAAAACAACTGTGTTTTATTTTATGAGAGTATTTATCTGAAAGTTCACTGTGCACTACTGTTGAAGGAGTTATGCATTCCAGTCCTCTGGAGTAAGTAAATGAACTCATTTCACTTACTCTCCAAATTACCAGTGAACAGTAAGGGTAGTATGGAAATCACTCTCTAAAAGTGCTTCCTGTGTTTTCTTTTTCATTTGCCTATATACAAATATGGGAACAAATATAAACAAATATATAGCTTTTTTCTTTCAAAAAAGACAGTATTTGCACACCATATAGTTATTCAATGATCACTGCCATGCAGAGGACCAGTGCTTCCTGAAACAGAGGACTTCATGAAAATTAAGTATACCACCACCCCACTCAGAAATGCTGGCAGCAACTAAAGAGGCTCTTCACAATGGGGTCAATGTTTTGTCTTTCTCCACATCTTAATTAATTTTATATAAGCAGAGTACATACGGAAAGTGTATTGCATTAATTTTGGTTACAACTATCAAAGTCAACTTGTCTCTTGGACAAGTTCATTTGCTAATGTGCTATTAACAATTTAATCTGCAAAATTCACCTGTAGTTTTCTAGAACAGGAACGCATGACAAGAGAGGTGAACAAATTCTTAGATTCACATTCCATTTACTACAAAAAATAAAACAGTATACAAAAGCCTCTTAAACAAGCTATTTTGCAAAGCTTTCACACATACTACCAGAAGCTTAACACAGGCATAGTTTTAAGTGCAAAAGTCAGTCTTCATGCCCACCATTCACAAGGCTGGAGTGACCGAAAAGCTTGGAGAGAAGCATCCATTCCAGCAAAATCCCAAAATTTTACGTCATAGTCATATCCACCAGTTATCAAACGAGCACCTGAAGGATCCAAGCCCAAAGCAGAAACCTGTACAGAAAAAAACCCAAACTATAATCATTCAAACCTTTTTTTTTCCTACAATAGCTAAGGTGTCACCAAAATATAAAATACCACTAAAGTGAAAAGAAAAATCCACCAAACACTTAACAATCCAGTGTGCTGGTTTCTTCCTAAAATGTGTTAGTTGTATTTTCATTTTGATTTTCACTACCTCATCTAATGTCTGAGAACGTTTGAAGGGGTAGGCAAAAAGGAAGTGGAAATTACATAATCTGAATAAACCACTGAAGACAGCTGAAAAAAATTAGTTCACAGTGTTTGCTTCCTAATCATACCATGGCAGAATTTGGATGTTTCATTTCATGAAGAAAATTGTACTCTACACTTTCATCATAAATACAAAAATATGGTATTTCTAGTAAGATAATGAAATGGTACTTAACATCCACCCATTTAAGATTTTAAGTTTATTCGAGACAGCTCTTATACATATATATTGTTTCATTAAATTTCTCTTCTAACAAAAAATTTTAAATTACAAACTTGATATAAAAAAATCACAAATTATAAAATGATACTATTCTAATAAAACAGGTCAATAAAACTTATCAAAAGCCACCTCTTTTATATGCAAAGCAGCTGCTCAGAGCTACTCAGAACTTAAAGGAAAGAATGTGTAATCCTTGTTATTCTCACCTGTTATCCTAAAACCAAAGGTCAAGTAAAATGGAATTTTTAGCGAACATCTATTTTAATTCTCTATTTGAAGAACAGTAATGTTCTATACTATAACGAATATTATATAATATACTATAATAAATAGCAGTGTTCAAATCACCTTACTGAGAAGGGAAATAGAATGCATTTAATTGAAAATTATATGAACTATTTTTCTTCTCTTTTCTCAATTGTGGAAATATTACCAGCTACTATGATTTCAAGCACTAGTAAAAGATTAGCTAGACAATGTGCTAAGTTAATTTACAAACCAAGAGATTAATTCTCAAAAGTTCAGTCACTTGTGTAAGAGTGTTGAAAAGTTTTAGCAAAAGCAAGAGTATTATGAAAACAAGAGCTATATCAAAACAGGAGTATTTTTAGAATTACTCGATATTACACCCAACCTGAAACATTAAAATGCCTGAAAAAGTCTACATGAGAAGATGAAACCTGGAATTCATACTCGGGTATAAATGCAGACCATGGGTATAAACTAACCAGCAGATTACTTTTTAACAACTGGACAAAGACTTGGGTCATCCCACATTCATAAGACAGATAATCATCAGGTTCAGAAACCCTTCCACTAAGAAAGACAGTCTTCAACACAATAAAAGAAAGTCAAAATAATAATAAAAAGTATAATAATAAAGAAGTTCTAGAAAACGCCAGGATAGGTATTTGAAAAGATAAGCCAGAAAATTTTGAAGGAAAAAAAATAGTAATATACTCCACCAAGAACATTCAGACTTGCACAAAACTTAGTGGCTAAAAAAATATCAAACAAAAACCTGTATACAGAATGAAAGAAGAAAAAGCCTTAATTTCTGAGTGGAAGATAACACCTGAGAATAGCGTCATGACTACAGGTTAGCACCACTGAATGTGAATGTCTTCAAGGTAAAAATACCTCTGGCCAATTACTTTCAGATACCCAAATCTGTATTTAAAAATTCCAGCTACTGATGTACAAAAATTACAACAATCTGCATATAAGGATGCTTATCTGTATGTACCTTCTTTATATGTATACATGAAAAGTACTGACAGTATGATTTAATGCAGACACATAGAAGTACCACCAAAAAAACCTGTCTCAAAGATATATGCCTACTACATTTTTTTTTTATTCAAAGTTTCAGTATATACACTATGTTATGGAGACTTTTAAAACTTACATAAACTGTTGAACAGTTCCCACACAAAACAGTTTAAAACATGGAATTTAGCATGAGATAGTCCCTTTTCCATGCCCAGTCGAGTAAGTTTCAACATTTTTCTTTTTACTTCCCTGAATCAAATGTTTCAGTGTAGTGCTTTGTGTTCCCCTATGAATGAATTAAACTCCGCATAGTGATTATGTCACCATGACATAATTGACTTTCAAATCAAACAGATGTAACCTCTTGTGTGTTTCCAAATAAACCCAAAATAATGGAAATTCTGAAGCCTAGTCATTTCATTCATGATTTCTGACATGCAAAAAAACTGGGCATCTCCACGATTAATCAGAACACTCAAGTGTTCTATTTTCAGGAACTGCTACAGGAGTGAGCAGCTGTGACACGAGATGTTGGACAGCACATTGTTCAGAATACCTCTGATTACGTATTCTTTCGCAGATCTACCTATATATCAAAAGTGCCAGGAGAAAAAAAAAACCAACCAAAACCACTCTGAAGTTTCACTGGGAACAGTAATTCCTATTACACCATACAAGCAAGACAACCATGAAATTAATCAGGTTTCTGGAAATACTCTCCAGCTTGGGAAATCTTTTCTGAGACTTCTCAGCTGCACAAGAATAGAGTCATCATGAAACCCACACTCACTAGATTGAAGAGGTACAGATGGAATACATAAGTTTAACTGAAATGCAGTACACTGTATGAACACAATGAAAAGACTGTACTTAAAAACACGGGGGTGGAACACTGATACCAAGATTGGAAGTGGCTCCCATCCTTGTATGTGTCTAAGCTCATGGCTAAGTACTTTCACTATTCTAAAGCAAACAAACAAACAAAGACCACATACACAACAAAAAAAAGAGGCAGTCCTTATATAGAAGAGCTCTTTTTCAAATTATATGTTTCATTTACTGCATCCAGTCTAATCCAATTGTGCTATATATATCCCACATTACAATTCACCTCTGTTCAAGGTGATGACAGCTGCATTCTCCTACAGTCAAAATATCTCAGAAGTCTTCCAAAACTGTAACTTCCACTTTACAAAGCCTTGTACTTTTAAATAACATGAGCTTATTCTTTAAGAAGCCATGAAAAGATTTACTGGCTTAATGTAAAGAAAAATAATTTAAAATATTTTACCTAACAAAGTCTGTTAGGAAATGCATTCAAGAAACATACTGCAGAAGCAATTACTGCCACATGCACAATGGGAAACAGGTTTGCACGAGTACACTGCTCTGCCTGCAAACCATAGTACTCACAGAAACTAGTATGCAAAGAAGTTGCATGCGCTGTGTGTTGAAAAATCCACTCTACTTTTGTTTACTGTAATACAATGCATCTTTTACAGGTCTGAAAAGAGAGTACTTTTCTATTTTCATTTATAACATTCTGGTTACTTCTGTCCACTCCTCCCTCTATGTCTGTATGCCTAGCACTATGATTTAACAAATGGGTAAGCCTTACCACCTCTCAGCACTTCAAGACTGATCGCAAAGCTTGATGCCAGATTACTGAATAGACACTTCTATAAAAACCCAAACATCTTTCTGAAAGTTTATAAAAAATTTATGATCTCTTAAATTGAAACTGTTAAGTTACAAGTCCCAGAAAATTCCTTTTAAATGTCTGATATTAAAAAAATGTTAAAAATTCAAAATATGAACTCATAAATTCAGTTCATTTTATATGTGTTGCTTTAATAACTCTTTATTTTTTACATTCTTAATTTTCTGAATGTCAAATTAGTGACTGCATGATATTAATTACATAAAATCCAATAAAGGAAATGTATACATTTCTTAAGACTGTAAAAACTCAGGAAAAAGCATTTTTCTCAAATAAGCCTTTGTTTTTTCTTTCCTATTTTCTTCCTTCTCTCCAAAGAAATTCTTATGAATGACATGAGTGAGAATTCTACTAACCAGCTGACAGTGCTTTCACAGGAATATAACAATAATAGAAGAAATTCTAGTATTATTTTATCATTAAAGCCTAAGTCATGGCCCAAATTGAAGAGAATGAACAGCAGCAGCAGCATCTTTTTTTAATGACCAATGAAGAACATGGTAACAGGACTGGGGAACAGATTCAGAGCCATTTATGACTAGAAAATAAATTCAATTCTATAATAATAGGTCTTTGATCATTCAGCACATCAAAGCAGTTGAATTTGTATTGAAACATGAGACTACCAGAAATAAGAACACCTAGAGCAAAGAAATTATAGTTCCGAGTCAGATAGTGTTCTTTAAAAGAAAACAGAGGAGCAATATTCCAGGTGAAACCTAGAAAAGATGTAGTCAAAAATAAGCAAGAACAAGTTTCCAAAGAATTGAGAACGGTGTATAAAAAGCACTAGAAGATTCAAGGCAAAAGAAGACCTGTATTCAGCTGCAAAGAAGTCTTAGAAACTTCAGCAATAACATTCTCTTTGAAACCCACGACCACTCAAAGAAAGGTCTAGACTGGACCTATGACTACATTACAAAGACCTAGCCTAGAACAACTACAGAGAGCATATTTGATGAACATGAGACTACAACTGAGTCAAATGGAGCCATGTTTAGGTTGTTTACAAGAAATTGAAGAGGTGGTCCTAAAACACACCAGTAAGAAAAGAGCTAGACTAAAATAACAAATGAAGGAAGAGAATTACTTTCTTGAACTTTAGCTAATAACAAGTATTTGTTAACTTATTTCATAGACTGACACAGTTCTAGAAAATTAAGAAGTGTTGAAAATATGTTACCACTTACAGTTTTTGTTCCATGCTGGAGTGTAATTTCATGAGAATCCGGAATTTTCTTTACAGGGTTCTGGAAAAGAAGAAAATTCAAGTCTATAGAAATAGTGCTATCACAAAAAATAAACACTACTGCAATATATATGTAAAAGTAAGCAAGGTTTCCTTCACACCAGCCATCACACGAGGAGAAAATCATACACAAGAGACTGATTTCACATTTTTATTTTCATGGATATACCCCTAAAAATAGGGCAAATAATTGTTTTAAAATATGATACCATTTTAAGACAATAACAGGACAATATAATTTTTTTTCCTCTCTTTAGAAAACATTAAAATTCTCTTTGCTTCTTAATCACCAATATCTAATGATCTTGAATTATGATTTAGTAAGTCCATCATTACTATAGAGCGTCTTTTGAAATAAGAGGACTCTCTGAAGCTAACAAAATTAATTACAAAATCTAAAAATTCATTACAGGAGCCAAGTTATCTATGTGGTTTATAAAAGACCATGGACCAGCTTCCCATTTCTACCTGTGCCTTTACGCCCAGCTCTCACGGAGCTTCACAACTGTCACTTCAGCAGCCACAACACAGTCAATGCAACTCAGGGAATTTAATTTAACAGCAACACACAGGTCGAAAGTAATTAGAGTTTAAAACATCTAACATATCTCACTAACATCTGTAACACAGAGATGAAAATAGTCCATGTACACAGAAAGAAATGTACTAAAAGTAGTCTAGTACTGTTGAGCAAGTTTCTACAAAGGTCATGTGAATCATTACACTCAAAATGCTCATTTATCTGGTACCACTCAAGTTTCCTAAAACAGACACAATCTATCTTTTTGACACCTGACATCTTTGTTATAATTTTCTCTTGCCAAAGTCTGATTTTAAATTTATTTCTATGCACACTTTATATCATATCTGTTCCCTTATCCTTATTTGCCAATCCCTTCATGACTTTTCAAGCTTCACAGGAAGTCTCTATAGCATCAGGCTGACTTCCTTCATACTTGTTTTGTCTTCATCAGTTCTATCAGTTTTATTTCTCTGATAAAACTAAAACTCTCATTATCTTTGGTTTAGCCAAACTTACCCTTCTTCTAACTTTACTTCTTCCCACTAATGACAGCTCTAATTGCCAATCCACTGTATAATTTCTTTCCCTTTTCACACACATATATTAAGAGATGAATCAGCAGAAGACTCATGCCCTCTGTTTTCACATTCACAGCATATGCATGTCATGAGTAGTCCCAGGTGCCTGAAGGGCAACTAGATAGATATTAGCATGGAATCACATATGCACCTAAAGAAAAAAAAACAGGGCCCATGCTCTTCCCACCACCCTGCTGATAAAGGAAGTGATAAAGCAGCATGTTGGGCACCTGCATGCAGTCAAGGCCAGCACATGAGAAGGTAACAGTAAAAGTTTACAAACAGCTACACGTGACATCCTGAAAGATATAGCCCACACAGCATTAAGCGACACTTCCACAGGCTTAGTGGTTTACATGCTGAGAAGCAGCTGTAACTCAAAATTCCCAAGTGAAGCTCTCATTATGAAAAAGAGTATATTGTTCAACTGACATTATAAAGCACATAGACAAAGGTATAATTATAACACAAATTAAGTTTTCAATGCTTCATCATTCCCTGCACCATAAATTGGTATTTGCTGCAAAAAATTGTAACAGTCACTGTCTGTACTTGCCTATAAGCACATTCCATAAAAACAGAATTGTGAAAAGGAAACAAACAGCCTCCAAGATTCATTCTGACCTCACCTACAACAAAAGATGCACTACTTCTGCGAATCAAAGGCTTTCACATAAACCATCTATTGCTGGAAGGAGAAGGAGCATTTTGATCATTCTTACCTCAGTCACTGCAAGATTGCTTATTCTGCCTTGAATTACAGTAAGGTTGTTCATTTTGTGTACCTTACCACTAAGACAGGTATTTTAAGTCTGTATTGTGCCATCACTGAATTAATGTTGAGAGGGTATCTTGACTACTTTAAGAGTCCTTTCAATAATTCAAAGAAAAACTTTATTACTAAAATGAGCTGAAAAAAACATTTTAATTGCTAGCTTCTTCAGGTGACAATAATCAAATCCCCTTTTTAATGAGAAGAGGGAACCACTCACAAGAAAACATTTTCACTTTACAGCGCAGTCATGCTGAACACTATTCTGGCTACTTATCTTTAGGGGAGAAGAACAGATAGGAAAGCATTCTGCCACCTGATAAAACAAACAGCCCGAGTCTTAAAGCCAGACATTTGGCGACTGCTAGTGTGCTAAGCTCTGCAGTGTCCAAGGGATTCCTGACAGTCTAAAGTAACTGTTTAGACTATTCAAAACAAAAAAAAAATAAGATAACAACACCCAGGAACGTATCTTGGCATAACATTTTCAAATTAGCCAAATATTTACAAAAAAACAAGGTGGCTTATTCTATTTTAGTAACTATGAACTTCCTCAATAACTAAGAATGCTATACATATCTCTAACCTGCTATAACACATGCCTATATGCACACAAGATAATCAGATGCAACTACATTCTAAAGAATAAATAATGCCATAAAATTCCTTTTTTTATGGTCTCAAAGGAAAATATAGTTAATATATCTATACTGATTTAAACATCACGATATAATGTATACTTGATTATTACTGTAAGCCTGAAAAAAATGAAAAGGTAGAGTTTGCCATAAGTATATCTGCACTTCCAGGTCT
Source organism: Acanthisitta chloris (assembly GCF_000695815.1). Taxonomy (NCBI): domain Eukaryota; kingdom Metazoa; phylum Chordata; class Aves; order Passeriformes; family Acanthisittidae; genus Acanthisitta; species Acanthisitta chloris. The sequence continues at coordinate 1,659 of NW_008666487.1, read as the reverse complement.
TCAGATGTTACCTGGACTTCAGAACTTAAGTTTGCACAAACTGATCCTATTTTTTCAGCAATGCTGTTCTTCAAAATTTGTACTGCAATTAGAACTAGATGAGATGAAATCCTTATAAGACTTTTTGGAGCTTTTGCTGTTCATTTGGTTTGGTATTTTCTTTTTAAACCATATCAGGAAAAAACAGTATTTTGAATTTCTCTATCTCTTTAAGCAGAAACAATGGAAAACAGTTACGGTGTTCACCTATCTCCCAGTACTCTTACAAGCATTCTCAATTCCCTAGCTTCCCTAATATTATATGCATTACATCTGTGAAGTAATGTATCCTAGGAGTTCACAGTTTTTTTCAAAAATGACAAGTCTTACCTCTTAAACAATTTCTGCAAAGGAACACTGCAAATCAGCATTACATCTGCAGTTTGCAGTTACACTTTATTCAGGGAGTTCCAGCCCTAGTTCACTGTTAAAATTCCTGTGCCTGACAACACTCTTCTATTTACTGCACCACTATCCCTAAACATTATGGATTTTTCTGCCGTGTTCCTTTTGGGAGCTTCCTTATCTTCAAGCAATGCTCAGAAAATATGCCACTAGAAACTAGAGGCCGCAACTACGGTCAGTCACTCCAGTATCTCTTGAGAAAAATCACAGACAAACCCAAAAAATTTAATAAACCAATGATGCAGATCAGAAGAGATAAGCAAGAGAATATACACGCAAAGGAAAAGTTAGTTGAAAGCTAGATTTCTACAGAGTCACAGAATCAGTTTGACTGGGAAGAGACCTTAAAGATCACCTAGTTTCAAACCCCCTGCCACAGGCAGGGACATCTTCCATGAGAGCAGGTTGCTCAAAGACACCATCCAGACAGGCCGTGAACACTTCCAGGATGAACGCATCCGACAAGGTAACTTTCAATATCCTCTGGATTGTGAATATGGGCAATAATAATCATTTGGGCTTGGCACATGACAGTGAGATACAGGGTGAGATACAGAAGGTGGGAAAAGAATAGACTGGTATCTTTATGATAAACTAAACATTAGGCTTGGGAAGAAAGTTAGGTACTACAGAAATAATAAAAAAACCTAAACATTCAACAGTTTCGGAGAGAGAAATTTACAACTGAAAAATACCTCAATCTTCTTCACGTTAGCCTAATAGACTGACCATTCAAAAGTCATTTTAGAATGACTCAAGAATGGCCAAGAGATTATATTCACAGGCTTAAACATATAAAAGCAGACTGTGAAAAACAAAATGTGAATTCCAAAATTACCTCTTTTGCTTATGTCACACACAGAGTAGCTGCAAACTGGATTTTGTGAAAAATAAATTCATCCACTAGAATCTGACCTCTCTCCTTCTAAAAATACCCTTACAAGTTACAATACAGGTCATCAAATGACTCACCTTTCCATGGTCCAACCAGAGAAGGATAGAATGATGCATTTATGCCTAGAAGAATCTCTACTGCTCTGTTTGAAGAGGTCTGCATATCACTAAATGAAAATCATACTGCATGAGAGAGACTTCCAAGCTATGGGTAATCTTTCACACACCAGGCCCTTAAATAGGAACTTTTCTGGGTACCCACAAGACTAGTTTGCAATTCTCCTTAGATTCTGATATAAAAGGATCCTGCTTACTTTGAGG
>NW_008666486.1:0-56226 GCF_000695815.1 Acanthisitta chloris | reverse complement strand
TGGGCTGCTCCGCGGGCCGCCCGCGCTGCCCTGCCCGCTCCTCCTCTGAGCTGCGGGGCGGAGGGGCTTGTTGCCTCCCTGTGTCTGCTCGCGCTGGAAGTCTTGGGCGCCCCGAGTCGGTGCGGGGTCACGGAAGGTGTTCGGCGAGGCCCGGGCGTGGGAGCACTGCTTCCTGGTTTTATCCCACCTCACTGGCCGCTGCTTCGCTTGCTGCGTAGTTTAAAATGCTTTCACGGTGTAACGGAGCTCAAAGGAGTTTACAGTCTGCCACGGACCTAGTGGCAGTACTGGATCGCATGTATTTTATTTCGTTTTTTGAATAACAATTTATAATATTATGCCAAAGATGCAGGTTTGCCCGTGCTGTTTTCCTGCATTTCACAGTCCTCCGGACAACCCAAAACATGCTAGCTTTAAGCACACATGTCATGAGGCTGATCTCATTGTGCACACAGACTTTGCTAGAGTACAGGAATTGAATATCTGGGCAGTTTTCAGTTTTGGCGATGTTTTTGTGTAGGTATCTTGGCACACTACTTGCTAGTCTGTTTTGAAACGAGAGCTGTATGTGGTGTGTGCAAGTTACTGAGATATCAGCAGAAATTTGGATCTTGTGCCTGTAGTCAGAGAAATTATTTCCTCAAGCAGAAGAGCCATTGAAAGCTTGCTTCAAAAGGCTAAAATGTGAGCTTGTCCATACCAATGCAGTTACATAATTCGTTAACTTTGTACAGGTGGTTGATGTTACTCAGGTTAGGTACCCTAAAGCTCTGTTCTGAACTCCTTTTCATTACTGGAGTTACTTTCTGTAGTTTCTTCATGTAATTGTCTTGTATTTAAGTAGGGTTTTTTATGGAAGCAAGGAAACAGGGAAGAAAAATTTGTTTCTTTAGGATTATCTGCTTAGAACTACTTCGAGAAATTTTGCAGTGTAAAACAACAGGAAATTGGTCTTCGCCACTTCTTTATCTTCCTAAGGGCGGGCAGATAATGTATCACTTGAATGCTTAAGCACTTTGGGCATATGACTTAGACAAAACCGGCCAGTTTCTTAGGTAGTAAGTTCCTTTTAAAACAGTACTAAGTGTCAAGTCCTGTTCCACCTTCGTCCTTTAATGAGAGCCTCTTTATGGTCAGAGATGTGAGTGAAATGTAAGCCCTTAGTATGAGGTGACACTGAGCGTGCTGGCCACGCTGCTGGTACTGGTAACAATCTTGATATGGCAGTTTCCGAAGGACAAAGGAAAGTTAGGGCAGGAAGCAACTTTTGAGATGTATCTGCTGTTCAGTTCTTGGTTCTGATGCAGGTATTTTAATACACTGCTTTGACAGCAGCCTGCTGTTTCCCAGGATCTGACACAGGCATTCTAAAATGTCAGGGGAAAGATGCCAGGTTAGATGACTTAAAGCAAATGGGTACATGCTTTAACTCTGTTGTTCTTGACAATTTATCTGTAACTTCTGCTTCATCTTCCATGTTTGTCTCAGTATTGTGGTTTAATTTCCTTGTTTATTCCTGTATTTCGCTAACTGAAGTTGGGCTAACTGCTTGCTTTTTGCTAGAAAGTAAGATGTTCTAGACAACATAGCTGGTATAATACAATCCTTAGGGTATATTGAGTATAAACTAAAAATATATATAAAGTACAGAAGTCCCAGCCTCTCCTGCTGTCTTCAGATTGGGCATCCTGACAGGAATGATGCCCATGGGCTGTGGTGGTGTAAGGATGAGTGTAGAGTGGTAACTACGAAAGCAGATGAGGTGGAGGCTAGTTCCTGTTGCAAAGGACAGTCTCAGTGTGGGTCAGGAGGATGAGACTGGTAAGCTTTGTGCTCTTGTGTGTTACTCCAGATTTGCTATGGGGCAAGACTGCTCCCAGGACTGACTGAATACTTTGGCTACACTGTTCTCCTGAGTTTGTGTGGTGCTGTGTAGTGAGCCTTTATGTGTAAGCTTGTGTCTACAGAAAAGAAGGAAAGTGAGTTTTCTGCCATAATTTCTGTGGAAGCAAATATAAATCTGAGACCATCTTTGAGAGCTTGGTCTGTGTTCTGAGAATGGGGCTCTGAAATGCTTCAGCAGTGTAAAACCTGTCTCAGGGCAAGAGCTGAGATGGGTGTGTACGTCTATACACACACTGATAACCTGTATGGGGAAGTACTAAGATGCTTTTGCTGATACAGAAAGCTTCAGAAAATTCTCTTAAAACCATCTACAGATGTTTACATGAGTGGGAAAAAATGAGTGAAAACACCCCAAATATAACTACATTCTTTATACACCCCTAGCAAGCATCTTACTCTTAACTTTCATTTTATCATATGCCTCAGTTGTGTCAACTATACAGGTGTTTGTTTGTACAGGTGTGTTGAAAGTGATTATTTTAAAATTATTTTTCGTTTTCATTTATGCAAAATATATTGCTCAGAGGGTCTGGAGTAAGCTGTTACAGCAGAGAAGTTTTGTCAGTAGACTTATTCCTATGGAGGGTATAGTAAATCTGCTTTAGTCAACAAACCTTCAAGGGAGCCAGCATCAAAGGCTGAATGAAACTGCTTTTAATAATGAAGCAGTAGGACTAATTTTACCATTTGTGTAAGAATTGTTTTCACCAATAGCAAACGGTTTATTTTAAAAAAGGTAAATTAAAAGTACCTTTACAACTTGCTCTGCTTCCTTTGATATCCCAGAAAATCCATAGGTTTAAACATGGTGTCAGCTGTAGTGCTGCAGTGGCAGTGAGCTGAACCACATGTGGGATGTGCAGTGTTGTATGGAACTGAATTGTGTTCAGGTGAAACAGTGACATGACGGAATGGGAAACTTACTTGAAACTAATGTTTTGAGAGGGACATAGCTATAAGGGATGAGATTGTAGGCAACAGCATTGGGGGGTTCTCTATAAAATGGGTGTGATGAAGTAGGAATTAATAGGCATGATACCACTGACTTTTTTTTTGAATTCTGCAAAATTTAATGAACTTTGAATTCTTTAATGAACTTAAGAATTAAGAGTTTAATGAACTTAAGAATTCTTTTAGCATTTCAGTACTTGAAGGTACAATCACTTAAGTAAAAATGCATCTTTTTAGGCCAGTTATGGATACTCAGACTATTGCTAGTCCAATGAAGTTTCTCCCTTCAGCTTACTGCTCTAATACCTTCGTAATAACTGTGGGATCCTACTGCGTAACTCCTGCTAGGAGCTCTTGTAAGCCATGCCACTATTGAAATGGCCTTAAACAAGACTCTTAATTACGTTCCTTTTGTTAACTAGGAAGGTGTAGTACTTAAACCAAGTAACTTGGTAATGCACAACTTGAATCCTAAATTTCACCTCAGCAAAGTCTTAGTTTGGACACTTCGTGTGCTGATTTCACTGGATTTCCAGAGAATATCAATTGTGTTTCACTGACAGTTAAATAGCTGTGCTTTAACCTAAGCAGAGCTTGTATTAGCTTCCGTTGCTAGCAGGACTTTGCAATTTTTGAATGGCTTGCGTTGCACTAAGTGGTGCAATGTTCACTTGCACTGCTGTGCCAGAATTAACATTTATGAATTTCAATGACCATTGGAACTTAACAATGTGTTTTGAAGTAGTCATGAAGCTGAATATACAATTTCTTTAGATTCCTAGCTAGCAGTGAAAAGAACTAAAATTGAATTTTTGGTTGGAAATTAGATTAACTTAAAGGAAAAAATAGTAACTTAATGTTCAGGAGCCTGTATAAGGTGCTCATATTGTTGCAATTCTGAGTGTTAAAAACTCAGACTTCTCCATCAAGAAGTGAACTTGAATAGTTTTCATAGATGTGATTGACTTATAGGCATGAATTTCAAGATTATATGCTAATTTAGAGAGACAATTTCATGGCAACTATGACTATATCTGGTGTTTTGAGGATTATTGTATTGTGATCAGCACTTCCATGAAAATTTGAAATAGTGTCTTTGAAGACTAATGTTCTTTGAGTCAGGTAAACTAGTCCCTCCTTTTACTCCTTTGTACTTAGTGTCAACAGGATTAAGCTTAGTGATGGTTGTGTAGCTTGGTTTATATTGTAAGCATCTCTCACATTGGAGGAAGATGTTTTAGGAAAGCTTATCACACCAGGTGAAGTAGTTGTGTTTATTTCCCCTTCAGATACCAAAAGCAAAGAGCCTGTCACTTACTTGTTTCATGTGGTGGATGCTACTGGTGGGCAGGACCATTCAGGAGTCTTAGAGAGCACTGTGGTGGTCCATTGCCATATAAAATTTTAGAGAGTATTCTTGAAAAGCTTTTATTTGATTAAACTGCACAATGTAAATATTGTATTCACTTCAGCCTCATGTTAATATTTCTGCAGAGAAGATACTGGATACTAATACTGTACTGATCTGGATTTTGCATCTTTGCAAAAAAGTGTTTGGTCAGCTTGTTTGTTTTCTGTGATGGTTCATTATTTAGTCATCCCATTCTTTTCCTTTTTGGCCAGTAAAATTCTGTAGTTCTCCTGACGTATTCTGTGCTTATTCTCCAAATTGTTGCTAGAGACAGAACATTGCTATGTAGTACAATGAAAATAGATTTTGTACTAGAGTAGGAAGGCAGATATTTGAAGTTTGTGACTTTGGCTGTTACTCTATTAAAGATACTCTGCAACAGATGGCATACATGTAGCCTCACTGTTGGTGTAGCCACAAGAGTGATGTTCCCAGAAGAAATGGAGATGATACACCAGGGTCTTAAAAATGGATTAGAATTGTATAAATATGATCTTTTGATGTAGTCAGATTAGCATAGGTGGCCAGTGAGGAAACGTAGCAGACCTGTAACTTTTTCTCAGTCTTTTACTTTGCAGAAGTTTGCACAGTGTTCTTGAGCAAAGTGAAATTGTTTGACAAAACGAGTTGGAAGGAAAATAATGTTGCATGGAGGAACAAATTGCAATTTAGTAGCAACATCAACCTTACTGGAAATGTGTACTTCAGTGCTTGAAAATGCTTTCTACTATTAATGCCTGATGCATGGCAATTATCCTAAAAGTATATTTAATTCTTTATCTCCCTTGGTTATTGCTATTCTTTATAGAAGCCTAATGGTGTAATAATTAAAATCTTCATGTAATATTGGTTGTACTGAGTCTTGGTTTTATAAGGTCCTGCACTTGAAAAAAATTGCTTGATAGGAAATCTGCATATGCAGGCTTCAGAAAATGCAGAGAAGTAACCAAGTCAGTGTGCTGTTAGCATGTGTAAAAGAAAGGAATAGAATATTTTTAACATTTGTATGTAGGTAACCAGCACGCTTGGCAAACCACAGAATTATATGTATGCTTGTAACATTCAGAAAAGTATCTAAATTCATGTGTTAATTCTGTTAGACCAAAAATAATGATGTACCTGAATATTTAAATTAAAACTGACTAAATGTACCTTCTTGTAGGGGGTTTTGCTTATGTCTACGAAGCTCAAGATATTGGAAGTGGCAAAGATTATGCTTTAAAGGTAATATTAATTTTACTTCACTGCAAGTATATAAGGTCTGTCTTTTAGCTTGATGGTTTAGCATGACAGTTAATCCTTGTTGTATACCACTGAACAAGTAATTTGGAAAAATTCGGAATGATAGTGATGTTTGTGCATACTATTTAGAATGGTCCCTCCTGTTAGGACCCTGCACTTTATGCTTAGATGACAAATATGGGACTTGGTCTGTTTGGTGCTGCTGGTGTTTGTGTCTTCATTTGGTCTAGAAGTTCGTGACCTTGTCCCGAACATTTTGTTGCATATATAGAAAGAATATTTCCTAGTTACCTGAAGTGGTGTACAAGAGTATATTTCACTCCTCAGAAGCAGATTTAGCCAACCTTTGTACTTTCAGGTAAGTTGTCTCAGTAGTACAAGTAACGCTCCACACTTTGGCTCATTGATTCAACATTCAGCCTGGTGCTTTTTAGAGATACTTTTCTGGATTCTTGTTTCTTAAAGTCTTATGATAATCAGCTGTAATCAGCTGAAATACTGAAGTATTATGGAAAGGAGAATAAAGTGAAGTAATTTACTTAGTTATATTTTGCTGGAAAAGAAGTAAATTACCTCACTTATATTCATCACAAAATGTCATCATTTTTGGAGTAGGGATGTTCTGTGTCTGTATCAGTATGAAGACCTCTGTCTTGAAAAGAAAGCGAAAAGGGTAGTAGTATGAGAAGTGAGAGAGATAAGGTGGCATTATACCAGCAGTAATTACTTTGGGGTTTTTTTCCATTTCATACCACACCCTACAGTAACAAAACATGTGACCAAACCCATATACAGTATGTGTTCAAAATGTCCTCTAAATGTTGCCCCATTTAAAAATACCAGATAAAAGGTGAACTGCTACTGTATTTCCCCTGCCTGGTGAAACTGGTACTTTTGTAGCAAGTGCTCAGGCTGATTCTAGTCAAATGTCCACTCCACATCCAAGCAATACTGGAATTAGTAATGCTTGATTTTGCTGTGGGTTACTCAAGTACCATTGAAAAAGTTGAGCTGCATAATTTGGAGGAGTTTTGTCTAGAGTGGGTTGAAGGTTGTTAGTGAAGATTTCAGGCAGAAGATGATTTTTTTTCTTATTATTCCATAGTGCTGCAGCCAGTAGACTTTAGTGACAGCAGAGGATTGTCAGAGTAATTGCTTTTGGGAGTGTCAAAAGTTACAACTGCTTAGTTATCACTAAACCTGAATAGTCCATGTAACTGGAAAATTGGGTGTTATTTACAGCAGAATGCCAAAATGTACAATAAGCCAGCCTTGTTTACTTTCCCATCCCAGTTCCTTAGGTTTTTTACCATCTTTTGTATTATGTGAAAAATCTATGCACTGTTACTCTGTAAGTTTTAGTAACTACATTTTCTTAATTATTGGGTTTCTTTTTTGGCAGAGGTTGTTGTCTAATGAAGAAGAGAAGACCAAAGCCATCATTCAGGAAGTTTGTTTTATGGTATCCTTTTCTGTAACATATTTGAGTGTCTTGATTTAATTGCCTAATATCAAACACTTCTGAGAAACAAGGGGCTGTTCTTTCCATGCCATATGTTGCTTAAGAGGACTGACATTCCGAGGGAGGTCTGGGTTCATGGTTTGTCATGAATCTGGTACCAATGTCCAGCAAGTTCAGTTCTTCAAAAATTGCAGCAATATAGTGGGTGCTCATAAAATTTTGTAGCTAGTGTAGTAGACTTTACCACGTACTTCTAGCAAGACATGAAATTGTTATTTGGACTTTCTTGCAGTCCTGTGAATGTGGTCAAGAGACCTTCTGATTATTCGGATGATGCTTAGATCTTAAATAGGATTCCCCCACATGCACTGGGTTTATTGCTCTTTGCTTTTGCTCTCAATGTTTAATTTCTGCCTCAGATGCATCTGGCTTTAAAAAGTAATACTGAATGTTAAGAAGGAATTCTAGTAGAATACATACATCAGAAACAAGAAGATGTTTCCCCATGTTACTGATACCATTTTCATCTTCAGTCATATTAGATAGTAGGGTATAATGTTCAGTCCTCCACTTTTAATATTTGCTCTCCAGCATCTCCTGTTAGACCCTCAGTTTGTTTCAAGACTCAGTGGGTAGCTGTGGTATGCTGGTGTATTCCCCACTGAGTATTCAGCTTCATTACCAGACAAAACCACTGATCTTAAATTAAGCTACTCAAATACTTCTTTTTACAGTGGTTGATAATGTTTGGCAAAATCTTACTCTAAACACCACTTACTAGAGGTACGCTTGCAAGAATGAACTATCATTGCCCTATACATTTTCTAGCTTCTCTGACTTTCTAAGAGCAAAGAGCTGAATGTTCTTTGGATCTCCACAGCTTAGAGTCATGTAAACATATGTACAACATTAACAAGGGTTAATTGTTGCTAACTTTGAGATAAAGCTGAAATGACATTAACTCCTGCAGCTCTGAGTAGAACGTTGTGGAGACATGCCTAAGATCGGATTAATTCCAATTTGGGGGTGCAACTTGCCCTTTATTAATAGCTTTGTTGTACTTACGATGTCTTAGCTTTTTTTTATTTTCAGACCTGGTGAATGCATCTTGTAAACAGTGTGTTTGTCTCATAGGCTTGAGTCTCAGTACGTGATCAAGGTGATGAACATCAGGGGCAACACAGGCAGGTGTAATGGAATGTAACTTCCACTGTGAGGAACTGAGATCACTTGTGTTTTACTCCCTTTTACGTAGTTAAAAAATGATACCTCGAATTTGTCAACTCTAAGTGAAACATGACAAAGGTTTTAGTGTGGAGAATTACTGCTAGTGATTGGAGGATAACTTCCTTGCTCTTTTGGACCTTTATTTGTTTTGAACTTTAATTACTTAAAATTGAAACACAGCATACTTAATGCTTGCTTTGGAAGGATAGATGAGGATACAATAGCCCTTTCTGATCAGCCATCTAGAGCAGCAGCTGATAATTAGAAGATTTCTCTGCTACGTGTGGTAATGTCTTGCAGTCATAGTCAAAAGATGAAAACAAGTAGCTAGACCTATTACTGAATCCAGTTTCCTCACAGCCTTAATCAAGGATTTTCCAATATTTCATTTTGACTTATTAGATACACTGTAGGTGGCTTTCTTAGTTCTTTTACAGCTAAGGCTTGGATTTCCCTGTTATGCTTGGTATATTAATTGCAACTGTGGTGTTTTTTGTGGTGTTAAGCTAACATTTCAAACGAACTGTTGTATGCAATAGTATGAATAAACTTGATAGTCATCTTCCTTGAACATGTTACGTCCAGAAAAAACTTTCAGGTCATCCCAACATTGTCCAGTTTTGTTCTGCAGCATCTATAGGAAAAGAAGAATCAGACACAGGACAGGGAGAGTTTCTTCTGCTTACAGAGCTATGTAAAGGTAAGCTTTATTTTGTTTCCCAGAAGTGCACATTGCTTCTGACAGTTGTTTTGCACAGATTGCTTCATAGCTTAGAAGCTTTTAAAAGCTTCTAAAAGATAGCATAGTTCAGTGGAGCTAGAGTTCAGCCTTATCTTTTATAGGATAAAGATCATAGTCTTTTAGACTACAGTTCAACCTCATCTGGCTTATGAGGTAATCATTAAGTTTTCTGTGTTTGAGACTAGTCAGGAGAAGGAAGAGGAGGAATGCTTCCTGAGAGTACTATTTCCTTTGTCACTGCAGTGAGTGTGGATTTGCCAATTTTCAGAATATCTATCTAATGCAACTCAAGACTGTAAATCTTTCTTGGCAAGGGGAGCATTTGTCTATTCTTGCCAAACTTTCAGAATTTGCAATGTTCTGTGTGTGCTTATGTGAATTTCTCTTGATTTCCTGCAGGACAATTGGTGGAATTCTTAAAGAAAGTAGAATCCAAAAGCCCTATCTCCTGTGACACAGTTTTGCAGATCTTTTATCAGACCTGTAGAGCAGTGCAGCATATGCATAAGCAGAAGCCTCCCATTATCCATAGAGATTTAAAGGTGGGTTGCAATGTTTAAATAAAGGCTGAACTTTTAAACAGCAAAGGAGCCTGTTGGACTGGATCGGTGTAAAAGACTGCAAATCCAATGTAGTGGACACTCTGGAGTGCAGTGCTTACATATATTGCCTTGACACATTTGCTGAGTGTCAGTGAAGGTCATCACTGAAATACTTCAAACACCACCTTTTCCTTGTTCTTGTGGTTAGCGCTGCTTGTACTATATCTGAACAAGATGACAGAAAAGTGGTATATCGTGTTTTGCTCGTTACATTGGTCTGAATTTGCTTAAGTTGGTCTAAGTTGGCTTTTGATGAAATAACCAGTTAAAACTTGTGAATTAGTTTTCAGGTGGGCAGATTGTCTAAATAGAAGAGGCAGATCTTTGAAGGAGAAGAATGTTGAATTATCTGTGAAAGATTGCACAGCCTTTGAGAATGTGTAGTAAGCTCTTAGTATTAGAATAAATAACTTGCATTGCATTTTAGGGCTTGTTTTCAATTTGAATTTTTAGATTTGGTAGGTGTTGCGGCTTAACCCCAGCGTGCTGCCAAGAACCACGCAGCCTCTCACACTCCCTCCTCTGACCCCTTCCCCTCACCCTGGTGGAATGGGGAAGAGAAGCAAAAGTACAATACATAGGCTGAGATAAGAACTGTTTAATAGTTGAGAACAAAATGAGATAAAATACTAATGAATAATAAAAAGTGAAAGAAACACCACAACTGAACAAAGCAAAATTAGTGATGCACAATACAATTGCTCACCACCCGTGGACTGATGCCAGCCCCTTTTCCCAAATCTGGATCAGCATCCCTTCCCTCCCATTTATATACTGGTCATGATGTTCTATGATGTGGAATATCCCTTTGGCTAGTTCAGGTCACTTGCCCCGGCTGTGCTCCCTCCCAGTTTTCTTGTGTACCTTCTCACTGGCAGAGTTTTGAGACACCAGAAAGAAAATGCCCTTGATTTAAGATAAACACAACTTAGCAGAAACCAAAACATCAGTGAGTTATCAACAGTATTCTCACGCTGAATCCAAACACCACACTGTACCAGCTACTGAGAAGACATTGGCTCCATCCCAGCTAAAACCAGCTCAGTAGGCATAATTCATGTTAGATTTTGTTTCTTAGTTTTTTTGGTCTGTTAGCCTTTACGTAGATTCTATAGACTGATGCTGTAGGAAGTGCTGTCCCCTTAGAAGTTGTGTAGATTTCAAAGGACTTCATCTGCAGTTGAATTAGTGGTTTGAAGACAGGGGTTCATCATTATATGCTTGCTATACTTTTAATGAAGATTCATCATCAATGAGATGTACTATAAGTACATTTGAACTTTCACAAACATAAACAAAATAAGAGAAGATGCTTACTGCTGAAACACTGTCTGAATTTCACACTTGGTGTGTGATGGCTTGATATGTTTTCAGCCCAGTGTAAACAAAAGGGAAATTTGTTCCTCCTCAAGTAGACATGTACTTATTACTTTGGGGAAAGGAAAATGAAAGTACTTTTTAAAAGTAAATGTGTTAAGTATTTTCCAAGCTGTTGTTGAAAGCTTTGGTCTTAGCTTGTCCATCAACATAAGTTTTGATGATGGAGCATTCCTTTTTCTTTCTTCTCTTCTCTGCTTTTTTTTAACCAAACTGCAATGGAACTTTTTTACTTTAAAAATACAATCTTTGATTCTTCACTGAAATTTCTATACACCAACCAATAGTTTGTAGAAAAGGTGCACCTCTTTTCTGAAAAAAGGTAAAAAAATATTTATAAATAAACACACAATTTCTTACAAGGCAGCTCCGTAGAAGTTGAGTCATTGCTGTAATTCAAGAATTGTTTTTTCTTCTCGAGTAGTATAGTTCCTGGCAGACATAAAATAAGGAAAAAGGCAGGAATTTGGGTTTGTGTTGGCTTCATGTTACAGGGACTGCAAAGTAAGGTTAAATGATAGTTGTGCTGCAATAGGCAGAGGCCTTAGTATATTCAGGAGCCTAATAGGGACCATTTAACTGTGCCATCCTTTCTAAAAGGCTGAACTAAGGTCAGAGTTTTGAGCCAACCTCAAAAGTGTTTAGCTTTTGGGGAGGGGTGCAGTTGGGTGGAGTTCTAACAGGTTTTTCTCACTTTGACTAAAAGTATAAGCTTTCATGAACTTCTACAGTGGAGTGTAAAAACAAGTTCACTTTTGTATTGGTGGCTGTTTCTGTTCTCCTGTGGTTTCCTTCTCATGCTTGTCAGTACTGTGCACTCTTTGTTCCTGAGATCTTTGGACAAAGCTTGCACGTAAAATGTGTTTGTGCAGCACTGAAAGAACCCAGATAGTTACCAAATTTTAAAAATTCTAAGCTAGTTAGAGGGTGACTTTGTAAAACATCAGTGTTTTTCTGGTATTTTAATTGTTAGGATTTGATCTTTTCAGCATTGGTCATGCAGTGCATAACTAGTCTGCAAAACAGAGGTCACGTAGCCTGTTAACATTTCAATAGTCAGCTGGAACATTTTACATTAGCAGTCTTTACCAAAGCACAAACCCCAGAAGATATCTGAATAGGAGACTGATCTCTGGTCTTACTGAGACAATTTTTAGTGCATACATTTTATTTAAATGTTGAATGCTCATCCTTCCTGCTGTACATGGAGATAACCAATGCTTATCCAACCAAGAAGGGACTTCAGATGGCTCACTGAGATCAGTACTCTAACCACATAATGATGTCTTCCTGCAAGGTAGTAAAAATTAGTTTTATGATAGAAGTTGGAGGGGACATGTGTAAGAAGAGCTGCTAAGATGTTCTGAAAATGGAGGCTTTAGACATAAGTTTGGAGATGATGTGGCTTTAAAAGGAAAGGGAAGACAAATCTAGTTGCCTGAAGTGTGGTGGTGTAATGCTATAATACACTTGTTAACTTTTACACCTTTTGCTAACTTGATACAGAGGTACAAATTTTATTTTTGAGCCCTTTTGTGATTGCAACTCCACAGTACCTCTGCCCAATACTTACTTTACCCTTCCCTTAATATTCTTCCACATTTCCACATGAAATATGGAAAAATTTACTTCATTAATTCCAGCACAGGAAGGTTGGAATTAATGAAGGATAAAAAGGCAGGAATGACTGAACTATTCAGGTGGCACACGGTCATCAAATAGCTAGTTTCTGTATTCTGTGTAGGGTCATGGCTTCCTTTTCTGGGTGTCTCCTAGTAGACTGCTAATACCTCTCTGTTTTGTCTAATGCAGTCCTAACCTCCACTGCACTGCAGTTAAACTGACAGTGATCAGTTGTATGCATGAAAACATTTGGATTCCAAGACACTGCTTCTATGAGTGCTCCTCTGAAAAGCTGGCCTTTTCTTAGGCTCTAATGAAATGATTTTTTTTTCCTACCCTCTTCAATGTTTCCTGCCCATTGCATGTTTGATGTTTCCTCTTTAATGTTGGCTATATTGTTACCATATACTGCTGCTATCTGAAATCTTTGTGCTCTTGTAAACAATGGTTTTGACTAAAGTGAGTAGTTTTCGTATATACACACAGGTAAGCTGATATGAAGAAGCATGTGTGTGAGTGTACAGAAAAAGAAAATCTTTAATCTATTCTATTTCTTTTTGAAGGTGGAAAACTTGCTTATTAGTAAACAAGGGATGATTAAACTTTGTGACTTCGGTAGTGCTACAACTGTAGCTTACTATCCTGACTACAACTGGTCTGCACAGAAGAGGGCACTGGTTGAAGAAGAGGTGAGACTGTTTTAATGTTATTGATTGTAATATCAACAGTGCATTCATTTAGTTCTTGCTATTAATTTCCTACTGTTTCATGAGACTTCTAAGAAAACTGAAGATTGTTTTAGTTATAGTGTAGTTTTTAAAGCTTTGGGTTTGTATTTGTGTTCTGGAGTTCAAACAGTGTCTGCTGTTCTAATCATAGCTTGTGTTCTGTAGCTGCATATACAAATGCTGCTTCAACATGGTCAGTCTCCATCCTGCAATCTGGTGTGGAAATCAAGTGATTACTAGAGCTTGTTCTAACGGCACTCTTGACAAGAAGTCAGAAATTGGTTATGCCAGAGTGACTCCCACCTTCTCATCTGTTTTTCTCAGTTGAATGATGTATAAAGAAGTGGCAAGTCTGCTCAGCAGAATATGAATAGGCAATATTGCAGTGCCTCTAGGACTACAGTGACCATGTTTAGCACAGACTGCTTGTTGCAAAGTGTATTTGTTCTTAGAGTTGAGAGTAATGCTTGTAAATCTAATGTAATACATCAATAAGAGAAATACAGTGATGCTTAAAATTAATGTGTGCAACTTCTGCTATCACAAGTCTCTGTAAACTCTGCCTGTTTTGGAATCCAGCATCCCTGGAGGGCAGTCGACTGGTTTCTGGAGAAACAATGATGTCGTTCCACTGTCTTGTATAGTCTATGCAAAAAGGTGGTAATAAAGGTCTCTTCAGGGGTCCTTATGACTGTAACTTAACTCTGTGGCTGTCTCTGTGCTGTCATTAAGTGTGATGAGAAAGTGAAAGATACACACTGGAGTGTGAATTCACTTCTTGGTTTATTGTTGATTTCTGTAGATTGTTCTACAATCACTTTGTGTTCTTTGCAGATGGGGAGGACTTCTGACTTTCACAATGTTACTTGAGTACCTTCATCTGGCCTTATATCTAGCTGTTGTGCATATTGAAGAATTCAATTCTTGGCTTTTGCCTTAACAAGTGTTACTGAAATTAATTTTCAAAGTGAGAATACTATCCATTCTACATGGAGAGCTGTTTTCTTGGTTGGGTGCTATTAGAGCTTATTACTCAAGGTTCTGTTTCAATAAATTTTCTCCTGCAGATCACAAGGAATACGACGCCAATGTACAGGTCACCAGAAATGATAGACTTGTATTCAAATTTTCCAATTCGGGAAAAACAGGACATTTGGGTAAGAAATTTTTCTCTTGCTATGTCATAGCTGCTTATGTCATGGTGAAACTGATTTTGCAGGCCTCATGTTAGTTTTGTTGATTAAATTAATAAAAGTACCAAAATAAACACAGAATGCTGTCTTATGTCAAAATAGATACTATGAACTCTGTTTCTAAATATTAATGATGATGAGGTTTTATCACAGATCTAGCTTGGCTTTCCACTGTGAGAGGCAATGCTGACCTTCCTTAACATTCAGTAGAACTGTTACCTAGTTGGAGCTTGCCATCATAAGCTCAGAATACTTACACATTAGATTCAAATTCTTGCCTTTTGTGCTTTGCCGTACATGTAATTCTGGGACTGCCTACTGCAGAGTTCAAAGTCGTTATGTCTAGGGGCGTGTGTGTATATATACATATAAAAATACTGACAGGTAGCAAGGATGAGCATGAAACTCATTTATGCTTTGTATAGAACAGATGATAAACTGTTAACATTCACTAAAAAAAAAAATCTGTAGCCAGAATTAAAGGTAAATATTAAATCCTGAGTTGTACCTTTTCCAGTTGTGCAGTACTGCAGTACTGAGGTATTCCCTGGTGATGTGCTTAGGGACTTGGTCTATTGGATGTTTTATACAGAGGCAGGTGTCAGGCTGTTCAGTTGTTACCTGTATTGGCAGTGTGTCAGAAGAGAAATCGAGAAAATTTAATACTGATGCTTAGTAAGTTTTCATTTGGAGTCTCAGAATTTCGTTCAGTTTCTTAAATTGGTTACAAGATAAGGTGGAAACTCTTATTCAGCTTCTACAGCTGTTGGTGATTTTTCCTGTGGCATGTGAACCAAGTTAAACACATTTTGCTGACCATTTGGTCACTTCATGTGCATGAGGTACTGGCAGTCTGAGCCAGCATTACATCCTGTTAGACACAAAGATGGAAATGTATTTTACAAAAACCTTACTTAAAGGGCAGATGAAGTTTATCTTTTTATTTTGTTTAGAAGAAGTCTATATCTGTTAGTATTAACATGGTGATTGTCTCCTTCTGTATCTTTGGAAGATCTGTTTCATTTACCATGCCTTTGTTGGAACATGTTGTTCTGTGTTTTTTATTTTATGGTCTGGTTTCAATGAAAATATGCAAAGTATTTGGCAATAGAATATGGTCCTGTCTCAGGAAGCATAAGTGACCCTGTAGTTTGTGGTTAGGGTAAACAAAGCAGTTTTCCAAAGAAAGCAGGTAGAGTGAATAGCACTCCTGATTGCAGTCTGTGTGCTTGTCACTGTGTGAGTTTAAAAACATAAGGGAGTTAGTAATATCTTTCTTAGAACAGCAGCATGGATAGAAGATTAGTTATCAGCCACATTGACTCCACAGTGGGAATGTGATTAGACATTGATTGTAAGACCAGAAGCTCTTTGGCTTGGCTAACTGCTTTCTGGACATTTCCTACCTAAGTCTGGAGATCTTCAGAATATAAAATCTAAATCCAAATACCTTTAGTTGCATTCTTTCAAAATTAATGTGATTTCCTGAACTGAAGTGCAGCTTAAGTGATAGGCTTTACCTTGTCAGAAGATTTATCTCCATTTATCATTTGGCTTGGAAGGCCATTCTTATCCTCCTGCTCTTAAAGATTTCTGAAAAAGCTGAAGAGTTGCCTTTGGAAGTGTTTGTTAAGGACTGTCTAGTAAAAAGTTCTTCTAGTCTGTGCCAGACATCTTGCAGGTTTTAATTCTATGTGATCTGAGCAATCTCATCAGATTTCATGTAGTTTAATTCAATTCAGAAAGTGTTTTGGTGTAATATCTGTGTCATCCTGCAGCTGTTCTATAGAACTTTTTAAGTGTGCTGATTGCTGCCTGAAGCTGGTAAGGGGGAAAATAACAGTGTTTTCATTTGTTTCAAACAATCCTACTCCCTTCTTATTCCCCCAAACCCCAAACACTACCTTGGCCCTCCAAAAACTCACTATTTCCTTAAGGAGGGTTTGAATTAGCTGCTGGTAAAGGCCCTGCAGCAGGTCATAAAGTTACTCCTAGTTATTTTTGGTCACTTTGTTGTGCTGCTTTTTTACCTTCCGGCATGTGAATGTTCAGACTGACCCAGGCAACTTCTGTAAAGGGACTGTGCAGCTTTGGGACAACATCTTGGCAAAATGGGCTCTTTTAAGTGTATCAGTGCTGAGGCTATGTGGAGGAGTTGGCTTTGAGGAGTCGCCTTGCTGCAACTGAAATTGCTGTGTTCTCAAATTGAATGACGGTGTTTAAAGTATGCAAAATTTATCACAGTTACCATCCTAAATTAAAGGTAAATCAGAGGAAATGGAAAACATTCTCTAGCAGTTGAAGGAAAGATCAAATCTAAGTGGTCTCCCCAAGTCCTCTGTGTTCAGCTTATTGCTGTGGTGCTTTTTTTCCCTGTGTCACTGTGGATGCTGTCTTCTGGTGTGCAGTGTGTCTTGGGCTGCACAGGGAGTAGTTTCATTCCTCCAGATAAATTATGATTTGCCTTACTTCTTTGTAAAGAGGTGTTTCTGTGGAAGAGTAGATGGTACTTTTGGTACTCCCCTGCTGGATTGATTAGTGTGGACTGTATGATAGTTCAGCGTATACATTACAGAGAGCTTTTTTTCAACAGACTGACAAAAAAGTGCAAGAATATATATAAATAACATATGTACTTTATTTCTGAGGGCTCAGTAAATATTTTGGACTAACTAAATGTCAAAACTTTGAGATTTCAATGATGTTCAGATCTTTGAAGCTATTCTTGGAATAAAATGACAGCCAAGGACAGTTGGTCATGATGCACACAGAGGACTGGAAGCAGTGAGCAGTTTGCTTGGGTAACGTCCTCACTGTTTTGTTTCATTTGTGGGATCTATAAAAGCCCATATGCTTAGAGCAGCCAACCAGATAAGGGTTCAGAAGAAACTTTGAGGAGGAATTTTCTAGTCTGTTGTGCAGACAGCCTCTTGGAGGTATTGGATGCTTTATCAAACTTTTATAGGTGAGATGGAACATGTTTCTTTTACAGTACTCTATTGTTAACTTACTTGAAAAAATACGTGTCAACTCATGTTTACTTCAGTAACAGATGCAGTTATCCTAGCTAAGCCATAACACCTGGATAATTGAGAGATTTTATTGGTTACATGAATTGAATAGCCATCTGACTGTAGGGCATAAATGGTCTGCCATTTCAAGCTTATTTTCTTCAAACCTTTACCAAAACCTGCATTTTAGAGATGGTGTTGTGTCCTCCTAGTGTCATTTAAACAAGTGATTTAACACTGAAACATTTACCATTGCATAACAGAATGTATCTGAGTTAGAAATAAACAAGATGCAATTCTGTCCCCACAAATTAAATTAATATCCTTGAAGCACAGGATGAAGATATGAAATAAAAATTCTGGGCTGTTTTGTAAAAATAATTTTGTTCCTGAGCATGTTCAGTGTTGCAAGACTATTCCTTTTTTTAATACCGTGACATTCATAAAATGCATTTATTGTAATGCCTTTTAAATAATTAAAAAACCCAAACAGGAATGCTATTCTCAAGTAGCAAGTGGTAGGACAAGAGGAAATGGCATCAAGTTGCATGAGGAGTCATTTAGATTGGATATTAGGAAAAAGTTTCTCACCAAAAGGGTTTTCAGACATTGGAACAGACTGCCCAGGGAAGTGATTGAGTCACCATCCCTGGACATTTTTAAAAGATGTGTAGATGTGGCACTTAGGAACATGGTTTAGTGGTGGACTCAGGAGTGTTGGGTTAATGGTTGGTCTTGAGTGTCATTAAGGTCTTTTCCATCTTAAATGACTGTGATTCCATGCAATATTTCTGTGTTTCTATCTGTAGGCTCTGGGCTGTATCCTGTACTTGCTGTGCTTTAGGCAACATCCATTTGAAGATGGAGCTAAACTTCGCATAGTCAATGGCAAATATGTGATCCCGGAAAATGACACACACTATTCTGTGTTTCATGATCTCATTCGTAAGTGTACAGTGTTACTTAATTTGGTGTCTTTATGGATACATGTTATTATTGACACTTTGTATTGGTGATAGTCAAATGTTGTTGACACGTGACGGTGAAAAAGGTGAACTGCAACAACTCCTTGTTTTATTAAAAATCTAAATCATTATAAAAAGAATCAGGAAATTTTATGCCAAACTCAGGGGGGTTTTTTTGGTTCTGTTGTCTGTCTTGCTTAGGATCTGAATTAGTCCGTAGGAACAACTAGTGTTTTGATTTGGTTTCT
The DNA here is from genome assembly GCF_000695815.1 of Acanthisitta chloris. Classification (NCBI taxonomy): domain Eukaryota; kingdom Metazoa; phylum Chordata; class Aves; order Passeriformes; family Acanthisittidae; genus Acanthisitta; species Acanthisitta chloris. The sequence goes on along the minus strand of NW_008666486.1, from coordinate 37,539 downwards.
ATGAACTTGCTTTAAAAATTCAATTTTCTTTAAATTTCAAATAGATTACTGCAAACTTCAGTTACAGTTTCGGAAATGTATCCAACTCCAATGGTATTTAGACATAAAACTACTTCTGAGGTTCTTCATTAACTGATCCTAAAGTATATTTTTAAAAATATTCTTAACCTTAAATGATATTTTCTTCCTTATGGATACCTGTAATGAGAATGGTATTTGGATATGGATTTAGCAGTTGCTCCACTCTGTTCACTTATTGCACTAGAATGCACTGAAGAAATTACTAGTATCCTCTGGCAGAAAAGCTCTGGGGACCTTGTTTCATTGTCTGAATCTCCTTTTTTAGGCTCTACTTTGAAGGTGAACCCAGAGGAGAGACTGTCTATCACTGAACTTGTGAACCAGCTGCAGGAGATTGCAGCAGCTAGGAATGTCAATCCCAAATCCCCCATCACAGAGGTAAAGATGTCACATAAGGAGTATTATTGATTAGGTCTGCTTTCTGTTCTCTTTTCTCTAGTGAGTGTGCGTTTACTAGCAGATTTCAGAGCTCAGGTCCCTTGTTCCCTAATCTTTTGAAAATTTCACACTATTTATTTTGAAATTCAGTTGAATTGATCTGTATCACTTGTAGGATCTTTGAAAAATATGCCTTTTGAGGCGCAGAGACATTAAAGGAAAGTAGTTCTTACTGCTTGTTGAAAAACTCCTCATCCTCTTAGTTTAGTATGCTAGTGCTATGTTTGACATTGTGTTGAGTCATAATTAACTTGAACAGAAAACTCTAGTATATGAAGGCTCTGCCTACGCTAACCTGAAATCCACTTAGGTATCTCCTATTTGATGCTCAGTTTGCATAACATTGCAAGTGAGTCAGTTAGTGTATCTTAACTTCTGTCTTTCTCCTGAGGTTCAGTTTGCTTGTTCTCACCAAGTAAATGTAATTTGCAAAGCATAACAAGTTGGCTAACATAGCAAGAAGGTACTTAGAAAGAATATTAATCTCCTCAGCTCCTGGAACAAAATGGAGGCTATGGGAACAGTGCTCAGCCTCGGACGCCTGTGACCTCTGTTTCACAGAGTGCCAAGCCTGCAGGATCGCTCACAAGTATGTACAATGCAGGTATGTGCAGGAGACATCATCTTAGTGTAAAGACAATTGCATATTTTCCATGTGGGGAAAGAAGTCATTTGGAGGTTCCAGATATTTTAATAGAATCAAAAATCATTATGATTGGAAAAGACCTCTAAGATCATCAAGTCCAACCTTTGACTTGCCACTCTGCTGTAACCTCTAAACCATATCCTCCAGTGCCAGGTCCAGACACCTCTTAAACACCTTTAGGGATGGTGATTCAACCACCTCCCTGGGCACCCTATTCCAGTGCCTGACTACCCTAACAGTGAAAAAAATTTCTAAACATCTAATCTGAATATCTTCTGTCTCAGTTTAGGACTGTTCCCTCTTGTCCTGTCACTGCAGGCATGGCAGCAGAGACCATCCCACACTTCTCTACAACCCCCTTTCAGGTAGTTGTAGAGAGTAATGAGGTCACCCCTGAGCTGCCTAGCAACCCAACTCCCTCAGCCCTTGCCCATGTGCTCTGCCCTTTGCTGCCCTCGTTGCCCTTGGCTGGACTCACTCAGTGCCTCAATGGCCTTTTTAAAGTGAGGGGCCCAAAACTGAGCACAGTACTTGGTGTGGCCTCACCAATGCCAAGTGCAGGGGGATGATCACTTCCCTAATCTTGCTGGACACACTATTCTTCATACAGGCCAAGGTGCCATTGGCCTTCTTGGCCACCTGTGTACAGTTGGCTTATGTTGAGCTGCTGCCACCAGCACTCCCAAGTCCCGTTCTGATGAACAACACTTGAGCCACTCCTCTCCCGGCCTGTAGTGCTGTATGGGATTGTTGTGTCCCAAGTGCAGGGCCTGGCACTTCACCTTACTGAAGTGCATGCAGTTGTTCTCTGCCCACCGATCAGGTCTGTACAGGTCTCTCTGTAGAGCACTAGTACTAGCTATTTGACATTTATATTATTTGCTTCTACCTTTTCCAACTCTCTCTTCTTTTCTCTCCTGCCCAAAAAGACTTTTGACTCCACTGTGATATTTTAAAGTGCATCTGACAGTGATCTTAGTCTAAAACTACTCAGTTTTGTCACTTCCAAAAGGTTCTTGTCTGAGAGGCTCAAAAAAAACCCAACCCAGGAGCCTGAATTCAATTTATTGACTATCCAGTCAATATTTCAGAGATAGCTATAGCTGGTACTGCCTTGAACCTTGCTAATTGTGAGAGCATTGTGCAGGGGGGACTTCAGGAGTTGTTTGCACCATGTGACATCAGTGGTGTGGAGGAGTTCTTGAGGTTCTGTATGAGGGAAAACAGAATTTGGGCTAGCAGAACTGAATGGAATCAACCAAAACATGTCTCCAAAATGACGTGATTGGACGCTGGTATAGCCATTCTGTAAAAATGGAGTTTATTCAGTTGAATATTTGATATAGTAAAGAAAATAAAAAACTTGCTAAGTAAATTTACTTCTAATTTAATTTTGTTCTTTCTGTACTTATATTAGTTATATGGAACATTTCAATTAATATAGAAGATATCAAGGGAAAATTTCATCATGTATTCAGTTTTCCTTCCACCTTGATATTTCTTGCTTGATATTAGTGAAACGCCCTCAGGCACATGGTGTGATTGTTGGGGATGTCCTGTGCAGGGGTAGGAGCTGGACTAGATGATCCTCAAGGGCCCCTTGCAACTCTGATTATTCTCTGATTGTGATATTAATTATGCTGAACTGTCAGTTAAACAAAGGATATTAATGTTCCAGGGGAAATTTCAAGATTGGGTAATATTTATTGCAGTAACATTATGTGCATATTAATTTCTGTGGAAGAATGCAGCTTCCTAGTGCGATTATATCAAAAGTCTTTCTGGTCATCTGTTTTGTGCGAGAGTGGCTGTTGTTTGTTGTGTGCAATCGTGTTAATAGGGATACTGTGCTTCAGTGCTGTGCTATCTGGGATGTTGTGATTAAAAAGTATCTTAATTATGCCAGCTGCTTCTGAAGCCCTGCATTAAAATATGTCTGCTGGATATGATTAAATAGATCCAGTGACAATAATCTGCACTTTAAGAAACAGATACTAAGAAAAAAGGGCAATATTTTGCTGCATTGACAAGATGAAATAAATGCTTTATTTTCAGAAATCTCTTGCCTCATTTTCTTATAAATGCAGACAGCAAATTATACAATGTGTGAAGTAGTTAAACTGACCTTTAGAACTGTGAGCCTTACAGCAAAGTGTAGCCTGTATGTGCATTTTATTCCAGCTTTGTAGGCAACTTACTTTATTATGGAGCCCATGACAGGATATGACTTAAAGTACAATTACTTTTATTTGACTGTTCTAGGCCTGACCGTTGCAGAATGCGACCAGACTTACGGAGGGCTCTTTGATATTCTGAGGGGTGGAACAGAGCGATTTTTCACTAATATTAAGGATACATCTTCTAAAGTTATCCAGTCTGTGGCCAAGTGAGTAAAAAAAAAAAAAAAAAAAAAAATTAAAAAATTGTGCTGGTAAGAGTTGTAAGTGAAGGATCAGGAGCTTACTCCAGAAATTATTAATTCAGTATACTTTTCCAAGTTTGAGCTGGTAATAATTGCACACAAACAGTGCAGATCCTCTCACACTGCCATAAGTACTATTTGCCCTGTTGTATTTTAAATGCTGAAAGCTTATGAGAGATGAGCAGATAGGGGCGGGAGCAGGGCAGAGAGGTATGGAATAGGCCTATCATGGTTCAGAATGAATGAACTGAATTAGAAGCTAGTGTCTTTGTGAATAAAAGGGGAATTAAAAAAATGGAATGCTGAAAGGTGCAGATCAAGGGAATGGATTTGAGGGGAAAAAATCTTTCAGGGAAGTGGCATATAAGTTCTTCAGTTTTCTGGTGGAATACTAGGCCTTCAAGGCAGCGCCAGGGGATCTGCACTCTTTATCTCCTTTGCCCTGCATTGCATAGATGAATACTCTCATATTTAGGTGTATATGTTTTCAGATACCTGGTGTGCAATTATTTATTTCTAATCAGGCTTTCAGTCCCATTTCAAATGTTTCTAGTGCCTTTCTATGACCTGTATTAATCAGTCTGTATGATTTATACATTTTAGCTCATAATACAATTTTATGCAGGTTAGAGTTTTGTTAGTTGTAATACGAGCGGGTAAGTCACTGCTGAATACCGTGTCTGAACTAGAGCCTTCTAAGGAATGCTGAACTTTGCTCCTCACTGTAGGGTTTCTGCCCCTTTAGTTGGGATATTGTGTTACATCTCGTGAAGTCTATTCCTTGCAATGTGGGTTTTTTTCAGTTTCTCTGTGTAACTTGTACACAGTACTGCTCTAAGGTGTTTACAATGATCAGATAAGCTAGATCTGTAAATACTGCATCTCTGTAGCCATTCCAAGTGCGTTTTTAGCTGTTTGCTCTTACACTTAGTCTGTTTACACTTCATATGCATGGTTTAGGAAGTCCAGGTCCACTATTTTTGGAAGGTTGCAAAAACTATGGCTTTGGTTTGTCCTCAAACTTTCTACAGAAGCAGTTGGCACAGTGGTATCAGACTTTTCACTCTGGGGAAACCATGCGTACTCAAGACAGTGTAGTGTACATGCGTACCAACCAGACTGTTGCATGGTGAAAGTGGTGGTTTGTGAGCAGCTTAGCAGAACCATAGGAATTCCATGTATGAAGTTACATAATGAGCTACAGCTTTTAAGTAATTGTTCTCTATTTTATTTCTTTGGCATGTGCTGTCTTGCAGGCCTCTGTTTTTTTATGTCCTTGTACCTGCCACCTTCTGTGGAACTGATCTTCTTCTCTTCCTCAGTCCAACTTCTGTTTCCTTTGTGGTGTCTTGTTAAATGAAATTTATATTTAGCTGACTTCTGAACATCACCTTTGACAGAACATGTGAGACTGTCAGAGGTTCTGCACTATCATAAACAAATTTGGTTTTGTGGAGGACCCTCTGTCTTCATACAACTACATTTTTGTTTTCTGGTGTTATCTGACTGAATGTAGTCATTGGATTTGAGGAGTGGAAAAAAAAGAGGGAATGCAACAAGTATGTAATTATACTAGTGGGAACTTCAATACTTATTTTTCAGATAATATTTAATTCTGAAACTCACTCCACTTTTAATTTGCCAATATTCTTTAGTGGCCCTTAGTTCTGTAATTTTAATACCTTGATAAGCTTGTCGTGTATTTTGAATCCTAATTCCATTTAGCAGTTCACTGAAATGGAAAAACATGAATTAACATGACCAGTACTTAATATTTTGTGGGACCTAAGGTAGGCTCAGGTTCTTTAGTGTTTAACATTGTTAGCATACAACATTCACTTTGCTGTTGATAGTCCCACTGTGGTGCTTGCACATCCTTAAACTCTATTTTAATCAAGCTGAATTGTTAATTCTTTGTTTGCATCTACTATAGGGCATGTCTCTTTCTGTCACACTCATTCTCTGTCTTCACAAACTTGTGTTGTGCCTACAGCTGCTACCATCAGCAATGTGAGAATGAATACCTCTTATACTCTTGCATCTTTGACTGGCTTTCCAAAATCTCTTCAACATGAGAAGCAGACATTCTGGACAAATTAAAATGTCTCTTCCATGACATTCATTTTTCTCACCACATGTTAACACTCCTCATGTTGGAGTCTGCCATCTCATTAGGTAGGCGTTCTCCTTCCTGCTTATCATTACTTTTATAATTGTGGAGTTAATTCCTTTATCTGCAGACAGACTTCTTTCTCACTGAATCCAAACTACAGTGTAAGAGTTAGTGGTTTTAGCTTCTACAAGAAAAGTTATTTTTTTCCCATAGCTGCCTTTTATCTTGATTCAAATTTTGATCTCTTACTAGTCCTAATAAATGATCAAGTCAGAAAACCAAAACAGATGTCACAGGCTACTAGGAACCAGGAGAGTGAATAAGGGCCATTGTGATTGTCCTGCAGGTTACCTCACTTGCAAGTGTCACAATCTCTGTTGCAGATTCAGGTCAGGCAGGAAGAGTTTAAAATGTGAGAGAGATCATAGAACAACAGAAGTTCAACCCTCTTGATACAAACAAACTGAGGTAAAAGAAAATACTGAGGTGGAGATAGAGAAGACATGCACTGCTCTGTGAAAGGGCCTGATGCAGCTGTGTGCATAGACAGGAACCTCGATCCAGGCAGATATACCCATGTGTGCCTGGTAACTCAGTCTGCAGCCTTGAGTTCTCAATAAATCTGTTAGGATTGTCAGCTTCTAGCTTGTGAAGCTGCAGTGCCCTTGAGCAGCTTTTATGCTTATTGAGGTCTGCATCCACACAGCTTACAAATGCCTAACCAAAATAAATATCTGAATGTTTTAAATATCTGATCTTCACTGATATTGAAAGCAGCAAGCAGACCTTACCAGTCTTCCTTCGCTTTGTCAGAACAGTGCCTTTCACTGAAGAGATTATGATTTAGTAATATAGAGAACAATTACCTGCCTTTTATTATTAGCTTTCTTTGCTTCTAAAGTAATTTTGCTCTGGTTTAATGCTGCATTAATATTTTATTTCATAGGTCTTTGTGTTGCACTAAGTAGCTAAATGATTAATTCAGTTCTGTGAAGCAAAACCAAGTGGGAACAGATTGATGTGTATTTCAGTGCTGCGTTTCTTCATGGCTTTGAAAAAATAAACTGAAAAGCAAGTGGTATTTAAGTAATAAATAGATTTTTTTAAATCTTGTGTGTGTAGAGATGGCTGGAGGAAGATTGCTTAGTGTTAGAACATTATTTTATTGGTGATAATGGTTTGTGTACTCCCACAATAGCTATGTTGCTCAGGCTGTCATTCTTTGTTCTTTCTTCAGTTTTTAGTAACACAAGGTAACTATGCACTGTTGTAAAATTTTTTCTGTAAGCCAACGGACTTATTTTATGAATTTAATTGCTGATTTTAATTTAACTTAATTTCCTTGAATGTCTTTTGTTTAACATTAGTTACAGTCTTTAGTTGCAGTTCTCTGCCAAGATTGATAATACCAACCATTTGCACAGTGGAAAGTATTTATCATCTAATTAAAACTTCTAACTTTTGATTAGGTTTTTATTTGCAATATGAGAATTCATGTTGTATTTGCTACATTTCTTAGAATCATAGTTCATCTAGTTTCAACCCCCCTACCATGGGCAGGGACATGTTTCACCAGACCAGGTTGCTCAAAGCTCTATGCAACCTGGCCTTGAATAATTCCAGTGATGGGGCATTCACAACTTCCATGGGGTGCCATCACCCTCACAATGAAGACTTTCTACCTAGTATCTTATCTAAACCTGCCTTCTTCTGGTTCAAAGCCATTCCTTAATGCTGTATAATTACATCCCCTTGAAAATGTCCCTCTCCAGTATCCATCAGGTACTTGCGGACACTAGGCTAGTCTAGTCCAGTCCCACTAAACTTATCAGTAGAAAACCTTCAAGCACCCTGGTATAATCAGAAAACTTACTAAGTATTGGTGTTATATCATACTTTGTTAAGCGTAACTTCGGTGCCGGCTGGGTGGGCGGGACACTGGGATACTGCTGGAACTGGATTTAGCAGGGAGACCCCGGATTTTCAGTCCAGTCATACCTAGACTGTGAGGGTATCCAGGGCGTCCTTTGCTCAGGGTCCCTTCTCAGAGGCACCAGCTCGAGCTAGTTATTGCTGCACCACGATTAAAGGAGTTAAAGAAGGCAGACGTCTGGGACTGCCATGGGAAACGTGGAGATGAGCTGGTAAAGAAACCTGGTCTGACTGTGTGAGTGTTGAGTCAAGCAGGGCACCCATCGGGTCACTGGAGCTGCCAGCTGGTCAGGGACAGTCTGTAGCAGTGGGAGTGTGACTGCCAGTCCTTCCTGAGTGGCTGGAGAAACTCCCTTAACACTCCAGTCATATGGAACCCAGATGTTGAACAGCATGCCCCTCTGGGTCAGATAGTAACATGCCAGAGTTATATAATTTAAAATTTGATGTTTCAAATCATAGTCTTTGTTTCAAGCATTCTGATACTCTTCATTAAAGATGTTACTGCATCTTTATTAGGCTTTCAGACTGATACCCTAAGTATCCCAGTAAGAGCAGGAGCTGGAGGAGTGAGTTAAACATTGAAGGCATCTGTACAAAATCCCGGAGATGGTGTTGATGCAACTGATGTAAATGAGTAGCTGTTCAAACACAGTGCCTGTTCTGAAATCACTGTTCTGAAAACCTTGAAGTGTGACATAACAAGCTGCACATGGAAGAAATGAAACCCTATTGATGGTGGTGTGTGTAGCCTAAGAGAGCTGTCTTTTAGACTTGTTGTTTGAATGGCTCTATTTCCTAGTATTAACTCCAATGTGTTCTGTTTCAGTTATGCCAAAGGAGACTTGGATATATCATACATCACTTCCAGAATTGCTGGTATGACAGCTGTGTCTTTCTAAAGCATAATTTCTCATTGTTCTTAATACATGAAAAATTTCACCTGCCATTTCTTCTGTCTTCAGTGATGTCCTTTCCAGCTGAAGGTGTAGAATCTGCCATCAAAAATAGTATAGAAGATGTGCGGATATGGTTGGACTCTAAACATCCTGGCCACTATGCTGTGTACAATCTCTCACCAAGAACATACAGGCCTTCAAGATTCCATGACAGGGTGTGTATAGTTTCTGTGTATTTCTACAAAAGGTCTTGCAACACAATGTCTTGATTATACCTTCAGATTTTTATTGTGAAATATGTGAAAGTAGGCTGCATAACCAAAAAGTTGCCAAAAGAATTGGTGCAAACACAAAGTCAGAGAGTAATCTATATTCTGCTTGTCTTTGCTTTCAATCCAAACAACTGATTACAGACTAATTTTTAATCTTCCTGACTAAAGTCTATTTTTCCTAGGCTAGTGATATCTTTGAAACATGTAGGGTATGTGGACATGTTTTAAAATTTAAATGGAGAATATGTAGTATAATTCAAATCTTACTAAAATTTCAATCTCTCCTACATCCTGCTGTTTTCCTTTGTCAAGAACGTGGTGAGTGATTTGCATAACCTGTTCACTGGACTTTCTCCTTGTTCTACCACGTGCCATTTGACTCCTGTATGACTCAGCCACAGCTGACTGCTCTTTGCTGCTGTCTTCAATATTGTTGTAGCTTAGCTGACCTTCCGTTAGCCATTCTGACTATTTCTCTGATACTAAAATGAAGACATTTGCCTAATTAAAAAACAAGGTAGTGAGGATGGTTTTTTAAGTGCTGCGATATTGGACCTCAGTGTCTGCTCCTAGGTAAACCTCCACTGTCCTGTAAGAAGGCTCAACAGTAGGAATTACTGTGTTGTGAGTTGTCTAGCTCTGGCCACATTAGACCTCACCTAAACACACTCTAGTGATCATGCCCCTTCCCTACAATACTGTCTGCCCAGTAACCATTATTTGTTACTAGAACCCCATTTTTAGGCCTTATCCTGCAGAGCTACCCTTAGCATTGCTTCAGTTTTTGCAGTCAACTTAACCTGTCAGGTTGTGGTATATTTAATGTATTCTTTCTAGTGCTATCAACATTAGACCTCACCTAAACACACTCTAGTGATCATGCCCCTTCCCTACAATACTGTCTGCCCAGTAACCATTATTTGTTACTAGAACCCCATTTTTAGGCCTTATCCTGCAGAGCTACCCTTAGCATTGCTTCAGTTTTTGCAGTCAACTTAACCTGTCAGGTTGTGGTATATTTAATGTATTCTTTCTAGTGCTATCACTTCCTTTCTTTCCTTGTAAACTGTAGACAAGATAAAGTATTGTCACACCTGAAAGAAATCATTACTGCCTCTTTGAATAGAGGCACTCAGCTGCTTTATCTGCATCTAGTTCAGCATGAAGTTCAGGCAGAGGCTATTCAAGATGGAAGGTGAAGCTTAATCATGCAGGAAACCTCCTGCATGATCATTTGTAGCAGGTACCTCAAAGCTAAATTTTCAGTCATGCTTTTCAGTGCTGGAAAGTCTGGTGAGGCTGATGTAGTAAACTGGTTTATTTCTTATCATAGAAAGCTATCAGTCTCTGTTTATGAAATGATAATTCTGTGACTGGGAATTTGTTTACCCTAGAAATAGTTTTTTGTTATGGAAGTCTGAGGTGTCTATACACTGATATTCCTGATGTATTGGTACTGAGAATGGTAATATGAGCACAGCTAAATCTAGCAGTGATCCGGAACTGTTGTTATCCATGTTTATCTTTTTGACATTAATTTTGTCTTATGATCTTTGTTTTGCTGGGAGGTAATAGTAGGTCATAATTTGTCAAAACGTTGTAGACTCTTGTCCCCTTTATTTATTGTCTAGGTGTATTTAGGAAGTTTCTTAAAGCATTGTCTTCTGTTCTAAAAAAATAAAGCACTATACTGATTGATTTCATTATTCCTTTCTGGATAAGAACAGCCATGTAGGAAGATAAGCTTACTTTTTCTTTAGTGCCTGCAAAAGGTAATTCTGGCAAGCCATAAACTTGACCAGAGGAGAGCAGCTTCTGAAATTCTAAGTTCTGACACTTTGCTTAGAAGGTATTTATGGAATTACATATTGCCTTCATGCTGTATGCTATCTGTACTGCCAAATTTATTTAATTTTGGTTAAAGTTAATAGTAGGTCGGAAGTCTTCTGTGCCAGTTTTGAGTACTGCTTGGAATAGGTTGCTCAGAGGCATTGATTCTTTGACTGCGTTGTGATTTAACCCCAGTTGGCAACCAAACCTCACACAGCTGCTCACTCACTCCTCCCTGGTTGAGTGAGGCAGAGAATCATAAGGGTAAAAGCTAGAAAACTTGTGGGTTAAGATATAGACAGTTTAATAGGGAAAGCAAAAGCCACATACACAAGCAAACCAAAACAAGGAATTAATTCACTGCTTCCCATGGGCAGGAGGTGTTCAGCCATCTCCAGGTGAGCAGAGCATGATCATGTGTAATGATTACTTGAGAAGACACATGCTATCACTCTGAATGTTCTCCCTTTCCTTCTTTTTCCCCCAGCTTTATATGCTGAGCAAAATGTCCTATAATACAGAATATACCTTTGGTCAGTTCTGCCGAGCTGTTCTAGCTGTCCCCGCTCAGCTTTCAGTGCACCCCCAGCCTACTTGCTGGTGGGGTGATGTGAGAGGCAGAAAAAGCCTTGATTCTGTGCTAACACTGCTCAGCAATAGCAAAAACATACTGATGTTATTGGCACTGTTTTCAGCATAAATGCAAAGTATAACCTTGTCTAGTTAGAAGAAAACTACTCCAGCCAAAACTGGCACACACTATGCAATATTTGAGATGTTCTGAAGCCCACATTGAATCTTGTGGTGAACAGAAATATAAAGGGTTTCTGGCCTTAGCTTTTATTCATTCACTGGTGACTTTGCATAACCTTTCACTAACAAAGTGAACATGATGCTTTTTGAAACTGCCTTCTTTTTTAATTGAAGTGCTAGACTACAGTGGAAAGTTGTAGAAGACTTTGTATGTCGCTGTTTATTTCAGCCTTTTTTCCTGTGCTTGGCACAAACCCAGTTTTTCGTGGTAATCGATTCATCTCAGAGCAACCCTTGAACTTTTTATCTGGGTAGGAAACATGTTGCTAATAGGAAAACTTGGTCTTCCACATCCGGCAATTGTGGTTGTGACTAAAGGCAAATAGAAAAAGATCTGAGTTTTTGAGTTGCTTCTTGATCCTGAATATATCTATTTTTTAGGTATTGCAAGTACACGAAGGATCAAGTTTCATATACTACATCCTTACTGTATAGTTGATTTTAAGGATATAGACTTTTAGCAATAAAGCTCATTATTTGGTAGTGTTTTGTAGCACTAATTGCAGAAAGAGTAATACTTAACCATTGAAACTCTTTGAATAAAGGACAATTACAAAGTGAAATAGTATTTCTGTTGTTGCTGTATTTTTTGTTGTTTTTTTTTAAGTATATGTGCATAAATGATATTGAAAGCTGTTTTAGTTTATTCCTTGCTCTAAGAATGTCAGATAGTAATCTGAGTTGTTGATGCTTCTAGTGCAGCAGACTTGTAGACAGGACTGGAATTTTATTGCACTTCATCCTGGGAAGTGCTGTTTACACAGTACGAGACTACTTTTCTTGAGCAACTTGCTTAATTTCAATGTGAAGGTGGCATTAAAGTGTAAAATTGCCTCATATATGCAGCTTGTGCTATGCAAATGTATGTGACTGTGTAATCTCATTTCTCATACCTGCTGCCTCTTTTGTCTCTCTCATTGCAGGTTTCCGAATGTGGTTGGCCAGCAAGACGAGCACCGAATCTTCAGAATCTTTATAGCATATGCAAGAACATGCATTTATGGCTGAAACAAGACCAGAGAAATGTTTGCGTTGTGCACTGCCTTGTAAGAAATTGATTTAACTCTGAAATGCTTTGCTCAATAGAGCTTTAAATTGAAGGGTGCTGGTATCCATTCAGTTTGACTGTTACTGGATTTCTTTATTGGCTCGCCTGGAGGCAATTCCATCCTGCTATGTCAGTATGGAACTTGCATCAGTTCCCCCTGGGCAAATTAGTAGAGTAATGTAGCCCTTGCTTGCTTGCATGTAGTATGGAGGCATTAAGGAAAGTAGCCTTTGGAAGAAAGGTGTCTTCTTGACTGTTTCAGTGATCCCTCTGGGTTTTGTTTTTGGAGTGACAGTTAAGTGTGCACTGCATTTGCCACTACTGTCCATTTAGAATGTCATCTGTAGCCACAGAATTTCAGAACTTCACTGGGAGGCTTTTGGTTACTTGCTTTGTTTGGCAGTACATTACTATGGAGCTTTCACTGTTCTCGGCAGTATCATTAGACTTGATATAACCCTAAAGAGCAATAAAGCTGCTCAATTGTGTCAGACATTGTGGGGCAGATTTAAAGAATAGTTACTCTTCAAGATTTGAAAATCTGAGGTTACTGTTATGCTTGTGTAAGAGAAACATGACAATTGAGACTATGCTTACAATGCTGCTGGAAAGCATTGAAAACCTGCCCTTTGATATGGTCTAGTAGTCTGTATGGAATATCGCTATCAGAGTAAAGAAGGATTTGTTATCTGACAAACCATACTTGTGTGTGTTGGCAGTGTTTTGCAAGGAAAAAAAATTAATGTCAGCTTCTGAAAACCAATGTAATTTTCAGTGCTGCTGTGAGGTTAGGCATCTAATTCTATATTAATGTGGTACTTCTGGTATCTCAGTATCACATAATTGCTGGTCAAGTAGTTAAGAAATAGATGTAATGAATTAGCACCAGTTTGTGTAACACCTTTCCCTTGGCACAGTTTGTTTGAGGTACCTAACTCATTCCTTTTCATGAGATGTTAGGGAAGTTTTTGTAAATATATGGCTGCGTGCCGGTTGTGATGTGAAAAGCATACACCAGAACTGGATTCTAGCTGCAGTATTTCTTGGATTCTTTGGAAACTTTAGTAGATTTGAAAGTTAAGAAATCTAGGTTGTAAAGAATATATTGTCTGGTAGAGATAAAGTATTTTAGTCTAATACAATTTTTTGGACTAAAAAACATGAGAGTTGCTTCTTGTAAAGGTGTAACTGCCTTTGGGTGGCCAGGCTTCAAAACCAGGTAGAGCTTCCTGGACTTTAGATCTTTATTGTGGAGGTTTGCAGTAATGATGTGAATTGTAAAATTTTTACATTGTAATTTGAGTCATCCACTTGAGACCAAGCAGTTGAAAATAATGTGTAAATGTTAGCTCCCTACTTCAGCTGCAGTTAAATCTTTCTGGTCTGGCAATGACTGGGATCTGTTTTTAGCTGGCATCCTGTTCTATTGATTTTGGAAGACTGTAGCACATATGCCAGGGTGTATTAGTTAATGTTTTGTTGTAGGTGTAGGTATCTCAGAGTATGAACTGTGTTTTTGTGTCATCTGTGTGAAATTTAACTGCAAGACAGGTGCCCAGCCCATTGAATCATACTCTAAGTTAGTGACTTCTGGACATCACTGAGCTTGCTAATTGCACCAGCAGTAGTAATGTTGATTTGCTGAACTGGTCTTTAAAGGTTGGGCTGTCATGGTGCCTTTATAATACAGGGATGAATCTGGGATATATATGTAGCCATGATTCCTGCATAAAGACGTTCAATGTTTAAATCTCCTCCTCTTAGTTTCATGGCAAGCCATTAATCTCAGCCAGTTTTAAACAGAAGACTAAAGAGTTTAGTGTGGTTTAGTTCCTCTGAATCTTAGTACTTTTCTTGTAGCAGAAGTCCATGGTTGTTAGCCAAAAAGAGCACTGAACTGGGGTTTCAGATAGCAGCTAGGAAAAAACCATAAAAATGGGTGTTAATGACTGTAAGATAAAAAGCATCAATTGAAAATTTGAAATAGTGTTAAACTAAAGAAATTAGTTACTTTTGAGCAAGCAGATAATATGTAGTGTCTTCTGTATTGTACAGAAATTTAAATGAAAACCTTTCACTGTCAGATAAAAGCTTCAAATCTAGTGGCACTAGACCTTGGACTTCATGACAGTAAATAAGGAGATAACATGTTCTTCAGTAACCTGAGTAATGCTTTTCCCACTAGGTTTAATAACATAGTTGCCTTTATTTATTTATTTATTTGTAGGATGGAAGAGCAGCATCTGCTGTTGTGGTTTGTTCTTTTTTGTGTTTATGTCGTCTATTCACGACTGCTGAAGCTGCAGTTTATATGTTTAGTATGAAACGCTGTCCTCCTGGCATTTGGCCTTCTCATAAAAGGTACTGTTGAAACAAGTAGTTACTCAGTTTTGAATGTGGTACAGGATTCTTTTTAGAAAGATGATAAATTATTTCAATAATGTCTGTGTTGGAACAGCAAAGTACTTGGAAAAACAGATTTATCATAAATGGAGAAAGTAGTTCTGAATTTGGTGAGCCCCTATGTTCTTGGTGAGCCCCTATGCCCCCCTGTGATGTTCTTATTAGAAGTGGGTCAAGTATGACCTGTAGTAAAGAAATGTGAGAAACCAAACCAAGGTATATACGGAGCTTTTTGAATGCTTTCTTGAGTATAAAATCCTCTTCCACATATGTAAGACTCCATGTTTCCTAGTTTATTACAATAGGTTTCATTGTGTCAGAACACTGCAAGTTCTGTGGAAATACTAATAATTATTTCAGCCAATTGGGTGTGAATGCTTAGTGCTTTCTAAAGGAGTGCATGCAGAGGTGACTTGGAAATACATTGTCAAATGTTTAAAACTGATTATTCGATTTAATTTGATAGATCTTATAACAATAGTCTCAGGAGGGAGTGATACTGGTAGTAAGGGTGTTTCCTACAAAAAGGATTAGGTTTTAAAACATGAGAAGTAGAGTATTAGTTCAGTATAAATGACAGATTATGCTGTTGTACAGATTTACTGTGTGTATATTTAAAGGGTTCTCTACAAGATAATTTATATTAATGAGGATAAATGTAAAGCCTTTAGGAAGATTTGGGTGACTAGCTTCAGAACTGCTCTGCAACTTGATCATTGTGTAAGATACAAAATAAACAGTTCTCCTAGTTCAGTGTTTTAAGGCCTTTGAAAAGACTAGTAGTTTGTTTCACGAGTGAGTATATGTTAAAGCTCCAGAACTAAAGAGTACCTTCTGGTTTTGGCAGGTATATTGAATACATGTGCGACATGGTGGCTGAAGAACCTGTTATTCCTCACAGCAAGCCCATCCTTGTCAGATCAATTGTCATGACTCCTGTTCCACTTTTCAGTAAGCAGCGTAATGGCTGCAGGCCTTTTTGTGAAGTGTATGTGGGAGATGAGAGAGTAACCACCACCTCCCAGGAATATGACAAAATGAAGTAAGTACAGGTTGTGATTTGCTCTTGTTATGTTTTCATAGGCTCCTCTGTCCCCTCTTAACTGATTTTCAAAGGTAAATCATGGGGAAGAGAGTGCAGTTGTTATAGCAGCTTGGATCTGTTCTTGCAGAAAAGTGGGGATGATGCTAGGGTGGCACAGTGAGCACTGGGAAGCAGAGGTGAGGCAGACCCTCTTCTCACACCATATGCTGTAAAGTGTAAACTAAGGATCCCCCAGGCATGGTAGCTGTGCGGTGACTGCTTAATAGCCCCTGTACAGCTCGGGTGTCTATAACAGGAATTGCAAATGGTACTAACAGTACTAGGTGTAGGCAATCACAAACTGTAAAAATGAGGGAATATCAAAGTCTTTCTAGCTATTGAAGGCCTTCAGGAAAGCAAACTAAACATAAGGCAACACACTTTTTAAAACTAAATTAACTGTGGTTATGTTTTTTGGCTTTTTTTTTCTTTAGGGAGTTTAAAATTGAAGATGGGAAAGCAGTGATTCCACTAGGTATAACAGTCCAAGGAGATGTTCTCATTGTGATCTATCATGCCAGGTCAACTCTAGGAGGGCGACTGCAAGCCAAGGTAATGATAAATTTAAAAGCCTCCTTGGAGGATTTGCTTTATCTTGTTGCAGGTTTGTATCCTGCTTGTAATTTGCTAGGTACATGGCTTTATTCACTATTCTTTGTTCAAAGAAATGTTTGAGGGTTCATAGACTTGTGAATTCAGTCTTTTTAAGCCTCCTAAGTGTGTTCATTCTTAGTGCTGTACATGTAGATGCTTCGCTAAGCAATTCTGAATTTACTTCGGTAGTGATAATTACTATATTTGCATGGAAAGCCCCTAGCCACTTTTTTTTTGAGGCCATAATTGTCATCTGTTAAGTTGTACAACCAGCCGGAGCTTTTTAATTCTGTGCACACAAACTGCAAACAAAGGAAAATACTACTCAAATGGAATTCTAGGGACTGCCTGTACAAAACAGGCTAGGAAAATCCATGTGGTTTTGTACCCTACTTCTAAAGCCAGGTTCAGTTTTGATAGCTGATATTCTTACTTGTCTTTGTTCTACTAGGGAGAATGCATGTTTCCTTTTTTTAATTCAACTCTGGATGCAAAAATATTGCAAGAGCACAAATAACTTGCTAATGAAGCCTGTCTTCAAATTTCTTAAAAAGGGTGTGTGTGTGTGTTTTTTTTTCTTCATATAAATAGCCCAAATTAAACTTGAAAATCCGTGTAGGGGTAGTGCAAAATTTTGAATAACTTGGAGCGCCTTTAGACAGTTTCTATACATTTGGGGCAAACATGCATATTTATACATAATCTGCTGTTACTGAAGTAAATTGATGTTCCTATGTTTTTTCTGCGTTGTGAGTAGGAAGGTGAGTATCAAATCTTGTCATGGTGCAGAGGTTCAAGACTTTAATGTACCCAGTGTGCTACTAGGCCAGATCTTCCAGAACACCTTAAAACTGAAAGCTCAGTGAGATGAATCCTTAATGCACAAAAATAATTGTTGTATGATTCAAGATCATCAGGAAAGTGGCATATAACTGACAAAATTTAGCCAAGGTTGGGTCGTACTCCTTCTGCAATCTCATTTTGTTGATTATAGGGTTTCCTTTATGTAATTTCTCTGGGGTTTATTCACTGATTGAAAAAGACTAGAATTTTCTATCAGCTATAACACATGATACATTAGCAGTGTTTGTGATGATCTTGGTTTGGAGGTTTGATGGAACAATATTCAATGTGTTCTTAGTTTTATGTAGTCTAAATTGTCCCCTGAAGCTCGCTGCAGAACTCTTAGGAAGATCAACCACCACAGTTCAATATTGCCCCTAAGTGTCTGGAGCTGGGCATCCTGAGTGTCTTCCACATGCTCACAGCTGATTTGAGAGAGGTCTTAGTGTATCTTCTAGGAAATGTCTTACATAGCAAGGGATTAAGAAAACTGATTTAATAGGGTCTTCAGGTTATCGTGTGTAGTTCAGGGTAGGGATGGGTGGATCAGATAAGCTCTCTCCAGTACGTCCCATTATCTCTCATGTACGGAGGAGCCAGCAGTGGACACAAGGCTACAGATGTGGCCTCACTGAATAGAGGGGAAAGATCACCTCCCTCAACCTGATGACGGTGTTGTGTGCATTACTTGATTTCTGGTTATGATGTTCAGTAAGTGGTCATTTACAAGGAAAGCCTTCATAATTCAATTTTATTATATCAGATTTTCTTGACTGTTACTGTATGACCCCTTTGTAAGGACTGGCAGGACTATTTCACCTGTATTGTAACTAAAGCTTGGGAACAGATACATTCTGCATTTATCAGTTAGCTGTGATTTGGATTTCTGCAAGACCGTGAGCTACCTGAGTCTTCTATAGTAGCATTTTATGGACTCTCACATTCTGATCTGCAGGAAACAGTTTTTCTGTCAACAGAACAAAAAGAGCTAGGAAGGTTGAATACTTATAATGAAACAGTTCAGAAAAGCCCTAACATTGTCTGGAATGAATGGTTGACTTGAGAAGCTGCAGAGAAAAAAGAAGTCTCTGCATGCCTGATGATGCATCCTTTTAAATATGCTACACTTAATGCTCTTTTAAATTGACTCCATTTTATATGACATTTATTTCTTGGTTAGTGTGTTGCACAGTGGGTTTTTCTGAGTGTATCTTATTCAGAAAAGTAACAAAGGTCATCTGTTTTCAGGCTCCAAAACAGGATCTGGAAATACTTAGGACTTTGATAGTCTGTTTTGAGGTTAGCTATGAGATTTATCTGGCTCAAGGTCTTTTAGTTTGTTAGGGGTAGTAATAGATCTATTTAAGTTCTGTCTGAAACTGCATGTAAATATCTAAAGTATATGTGGAATTAAATGAAAATTGTAGCACAGCAGCCGCTTCAAAATATTTTTATACTGAAAATACTTTGCATTATATTAAAGGCAGAACACTGTGCATACTGTTCATATGGGTTTATGCAATTTTCCTGTATTTCTTGTTTTCAACAGATGGCTTCAATGAAGATGTTTCAGATTCAGTTCCACACAGGTTTTGTGCCCCGAAATGCCACCACAGTAAAATTTGCCAAGTATGTTGACACCTTTTTGTAGGAGACTGGAAGATGTTTTATTTGAAACTGTCTAGCCTGCCAACAATCAACATGTAACGGGGAAGGAAATATAGTCAGTGTAGGAAGTAGATAACTTTGATTGCAATAAGATTATTTTGTTTTCTCACCTCAAGATAACTGAAGATTTTGTTCATGATGCGAAAAAAAATAATTTATGTAAAAAAATTACCACCTGCTTAAAATACATGAGAAAAGTAAACAAATACAGCATGTTTTAAATCGTACACTGACTGCTTTGAAGTTTTATTTTGGACTGCAGCAGATCTAATCCAGTTAGCCATCAGTATCAAGAATCTACTTGTATGCATCTTTACAGGTATGATCTGGATGCCTGTGACATACAAGAAAAATATCCTGATTTATTTCAAGTCAATCTGGAAGTAGAGGTGGAGCCCAGAGATAGGCCTAGCAGTGAACAGCCACCGTGGGATAACATGAATATAAAGGGACTGAATCCCAAGATCCTTTTCTCCACCCGAGAGGAACAACAAGAAATTTTATCAAAATTTGGTAATGAATACCTTAAAAAACTAGAGAACATGATAACATTTCCAATGTACTTAGTGTTTGAGGCTTTTATTTCATTTCTGGTGTTCCATTAAGTGAAAGAAATTTGAAAGGTGTTTTTTTTTGTAAATATCACTTAAAATTTGCGTTATATGAAGGAGTTTAAATTATCCTCCATTAAGGGATTATAATTATACTTGTCTTACTTCCACTGTCCTTACATTTGCTTGCTTTAAAGCTGTGACTATGCCATTTCTGGAGACTTTAACAAATAGAGCTGTGACAGTCAGGATTTATGGGCAAGATATCTTGAAAGTGCTTTATTTGGCTAAACTGGCATTAGTATCATGTCAATTGTAATCATCTGAGCATTCCTTACAAATGGTCTTAACCAAAAATATTTTATCAATGTTCTTGTATAGCCAAGTAATGCTGTAATTCAGTTCTTCAGCATTGCCTAGTATGTTCCAGCAGACATTTTCTTTTGAATGCTGCATATTCAGTACTTCATCTGTAGATGTCTGCATTAATTCCAGTTAATGCTCTTCAGTATCTTTCTTCTCCTGGTATCAGTAATCGGCTTTGACGTTTTCATTCAGGTTCTTAAGCCTTCTCTGTGTTTCCAGAATAAAAAGCGTGATGGAATTACAATGGTGATTTTAGTGATACATGAGATCTTACTCTTTGCTCTTAATATGGTACATCTCAATTACATTTCTTTTGATACAAGATAGTTGCTGCTGGCCCTTTTGCTTTTAAGCTGGGTATGTTTGGTTTGTATTATGATTTAGGTAATTTTCTATTTAACTTAGTTTAATCCTCCTGTGAACACAGCTCTCAGCTCACTATAGTTAAGGCATTTCATTGATGATGAGGGTCTGTAAAAATTACTCATTTTCTCAAGTCATTTCAATTTTTCTGATTGGTAAATGAAATGTAAGGATTTCAAATTGCATTGAAAATAAAGTTGCTGGGAAGGGAATAGGACAAAGACTAGTGCTGTGAACTGGTTTCAGAAAACTTGCCTTATTAAAATTGGATTTACTCTATTTCATTACTCATGATCTTTCATGTGTGTTTTCTGAGATAGGCTATCTTTTCTGCATCTCTAAGCTACAACTGAGAATGTGGAAGGAGGGTGAAAAAGTGGTGTACCACTTTTGTATTTAGATTTCAAGAAATAGCTTTCTCCCAGGCATCCATCCATTCTTTTCAAACAGTGGATGAATATTGACTTATTTAGGGAGTCTTCTTGATTTGCCTTGAGAAAACCTTGTTTTTGAGAGATGATATAGCACTAGGTAGGTAACTCTGCCCAACTCATTCTTACACAAGTCACTTAATATCTGATCTTCATAAAATAAGAAATATGAGAATCAGTTATTAGTTGCACACAGTGTATTACTTAACCCCTTTGAGATGTTTCTTAACAGCTCCGTGTTCTTTACTGGCTTTATACTTTTTTTCTACAGCTGCATTTGCTTTTTTCTGTGGTTATTTTTATTGCAAATGGTCATAGCTCTTGTATGTTTTATGGGATGGTTGGTGCAAGCAAAGTGTTACATTTTCCTACAAATATAAATAGAATGCTTGAGTCTTTTGCTATGAGACTGATTTAATGCTGTAGTTGAAAACAGGGTATTAACAGTTTTTTTGCAGTTGAAACAAAGTTAGTAATGCAAATTTTTCAAAGGTGGGGTGGGGACAGGAGTTTACAGAGCTATGGGTATTGGAGACAGTTGTCTTCCTACAGCAGTCAGTCTGCAAGCCAAATGCCAGCTGCTATGATGAGACTGAGTTTTAGAAGTTTCTCTCTGAGGGTTCTGGCTTAAATTCTATTTTATAGGGAAACCAGAGCTGCCAAGACAACCAGGTTCAACTGCACAATATGAAGCAGAAGCAGCCCAGATGGAGCAGTCCTCAGAAAGTGCACCGACTGATACAGAATCCCCACACAGCAGTAGCGCTGATCCAAATAACTTCTTTCACACTCTGGACTGGAAAGGTACAGGATTTCTTTTGAAGTAACTTCTTGGGTTATGTTTGTCTTGTATACCTTACAATGAGTGCTTAAGCCTTCTTATGCAGCAAAAGTCTCCAATTCACCAGACCATGAGGAAAAGCTATTGAAAGAGTGAACTCTGTGGGCCAACAAGTGGTCATTCCACTTCATTTGGATAAACACCAATTAATGGGTTTTGTTCTTGTGAATAACTTAAAAGCTGAGCTAAATTTTTCATTTTCTGTAAAAATCTTAACCTTAAGGATCTGAAAGGAGCCTTGCATTCCCACAGCCCCACTTAGGCTGGCTGAGGAACAAAAGAAACAAAGTAGACCAGCCAGTAGTGTCCAGATCAGTATGTATGGAGTGAGAAAATGTAACTTTATAGTGCATGTGCAACCCCTTTTTTTGGGTGTTACTTTGTTGGCAGAAATGTCAGTGGCTGGTTATGCTGTCGTTGAATGCTGTCATTAATTAGAGCAGCAGTTACTGAGAGACCTTCTAAGCCATCAGTGTCACAATGGTCTGAGGTGGATGTCCAACTCCGTCTCATTTTGGAAACATTTTAATACCTGCCATTGCAGAGTTGCAAGTAGGGGAGTGAGCTCCCACTTTGCCATCCCTGTACAAAGGTGATAGGCAACATTTAGTTCCTTTTTCTGCAATTCTTTCGTAAGTGTTGATTAGTTAGAGATTGATTTCATATGATCTCACCATGAAAATCTGTCTTGTCCTGGTTGGCAGAATAATTCTGGTAATCTGAAGCTGTTGTTTGTTGTCCTTTTTTTATATTCAAGAAGGAATATCTCCAGAAAGTGGAATAGAGGACAGTTCATCTAAAAATGATCGTGTTCAACTAACTGATGACAGAGAGGAGAGTGATCCTTCATATGAGGAGTTTCCTCCATTTGCAAGTGGAGAAGACACAGTAATTTGTGGTGAAAAAGACTCTACTCTAGAAGAAGAATTGCTTTTTGAAGCTCCATCTATACCGTTACAAAAGTCTCTTCCTGAAGAGACTGTAGACTTGCTGGGGCTAGACTCTGATATTTCACCAGAACAGAAGCAACCTGTCTCAGAGATAAGCTCTTCATCTAGTAATGCAGACTTGTTGAACAGCCTGTTTGTGAGTAGTGCAATTTCAGAAGAGACCAGTGTAGATTTTCTTGGACAAGGAATGAATTTCTTCTTGGACAGTCAGTGTCCAAATCCTACTCAGGGTACATCTTCATCAGCAGCCATGTCTACAGGTATGTGAATTCAAAAGCACTCCTCTCCTGGGCAATGTATGAAAACTGCTGCTTGCATTGTGCTTAGAAAATAAGTACCATGTTTCATCAGTACAGTGAAGACTGTACTTCTTGGTCTATAGCAGGACTCTACATAGAACAGGTGTTACTTCTGCATGAAGGAGATAAATTCCTGTGCATTATCCAGGTATTTTATGTTGCCTATGTCCTGTTAGGTTTAAGCCATGTAAACAGAAAAGTATCAGATTTTCAATTTAAAGGAGATTCAATATTCTTAAAGATCCGTAGCTTTTCTATACAAATATTACATGCTAGATCCATTTCTAAATCCATGTGTAAATAACTTCTCTTGCTAAGGCATAGAACTGTCATAACTTACTGCTTTCTTGAACTTTATGTACAGCAGTGGCATTAGATGTACAGAACTGTGCTGCTTAGGTCAAATGTCTCTGTGGGATTTTAAAGTGTTAATCACATAAGACTGCTAGGCAACTGGAGATCTTGTAGATTATTGTTCAAACCAGTAGGATGATGGTACTGCTAGAAGATGTTTTCTTGCTGGTTTTACTGATGATGTTGGCAGGTCTGTATCCTGAAAGAGGTACATACTGCTGTCCATTTGGTATTTAAACAAGTTGTTTAGTTTAGAGGTTCTGTTTCTCTTACCAGTGGATACTCAGGTCTTTGTAACATTACTAAACTTTTGAGAATAACAATTTGCTGCCTGAAGTTAACAGTAAGAGGTCTGGAAATACTAGTCACATAATCTGAAAAACTGTTACAAGGTTTAGCTTGTTTGCACAAAGACAATTCATGGGAGCTGAAACCTTTAATCTACAGAGAACCGCAATATGTTTTTTATCGAACAGCTAGATGATTTAAAATGTTTCTTTATTTTGAGGAAAGTCAGTGTTGAACTTCATTACTGTGGTCAGTGGGGAATCATTTTAATTTACCTTTTTTATGTAGGCAGAAGTCTATAAAAGAGAAGCTTTATTACTTTATCTTTCTTCAAACATGTCTTTTTTTACATTTACTGTGTGAAACACGTGAGCAGTAGTCATGTATGTATCTCATTCTTGTATTCATTCACAGTCCATGTATTTCGTTGAATCGTATAAGAGAAGTATAATTGCAGGAGTGAGAATATTTGGCCACTGTATTTCAGTTTGTGTCAAACCTACACTTGATTTTGTGTAGATGTGATGTTATAGTAAATTTGCTTAGTGACAATCCAGGATTGTTTTTGAAGTGTTCCTGAGTTCTGTACAATGTGTTCATTACCTCAGGATGTGGCGGGGCACCATGGCAGGATTATTCCTTCTCTTCAGTTTGAGTGAATCTGGCAGGAGTCCCTGGGCTCTTGAGGGTTTTGACCCTAGAGGGCAGTAGAAACAGGAAGATCTCAATCCATGATTCCAGCTGGCTGTCACATGTTACTCCATGCTGACTATAAATACTCTTCCAATTAGTTTTTTCTTCATTGTGGTCACTAGAGACCTGTTGAAGTCTTACTCCTGTTGGCTTTCATTCTTGAGTTGACGCGCTTTCTGCCCCAGAATCGCCAATGCCTTCAAGTCTGAATGGTAGTATGAGTGTTTTACTTGATACTCTTTTTAGTAATATAGTAGCTGGTTTCCTTTAAATTTGTTGGAGGTTTGGCATTATAGAGCATTTAACAGATGGAATTCTTCTGTTTGTATGCAGAAGATCACTCAAATTTAAGGTGTCTTAAATGGATGAAATTACAAATGTTGTTGAATGGTATGTTGCCTTGCTAAGGTTTTGTGTTTGAAGACATAGCTGTTCATATTGTCTATGGCTGAGATACTTTTTGTACTAACTTGAGAGTATAGTTGTCTATAGGAAGGGACAGGTAGTCATTCTTTGCTGTGAAAAATTCGCAGAAAGCTGTGGTGATTACTAATATGTACTTTACTTTCTGTCTGTGCCCCCAAAGGAGTAAGGCTTTTTCAACTTCATTTATTCTAAATTTTGTCATAAGATAATTTGGTTTTCTGCTTCTTTTTTAGCTGATCCTTTTGACCCATTCACAGTGTCATCAAGTGCAAGCAATCAAGCCATGTCTAGTGCAGACCTCTTTGTGGACTTCCTTCCACCCGCAACATCTACACCTATTGTAGCTGCTTCCACAAACAGTTCACTTCCGCCTTCTTCAAGCTCAGATTGCTTCAATTTAGGTAAGTGTGCTCCTGGTATTCTGTTTATCAACAGTTTCTGCTCCTTAGTCTTTCAGCTTAGTCAAGGTGGATTAATGTCTTAATAGATCCACTTGTTGTGATTGCTGTTTTAATTAGCTCTGTTTTCTGGGAATGCAGATACAAATGCACCGAGAAGCAGGAGTTTCCTGTATAATGCCATGTTTTTATTTATGATGTGAGAGGATTTCTAGCATTGCTAACATTCTGTTAGAAGCTGGAGTTTCCTCTCAATGCTTTTAGAACTGAGGGTACACAAACACCTGCAAACTTACTTTATAGCTGACAGAACGCTATGTTGATTGTATTCAGATTTCAAAGATTTTCTGGAAACCGTGGAAAAGAAATGAGCAAGTCAAGTTATAGTAAAGACAGTTCTTAAAATGCAATCAGAGTTTAGCTTGCACCTTCTTGACCTCAATGCATTCTTGTAATATACTTACAAAGTACATTATGTAATACTCTAATCTTATTTGGTTCATTTCTCTGATGTATTCTTGGCGAAGCCTTTTCCTCATGCATTTATTTTAAAATCCGTTAATCTTTAAACAAAAAAATAAAGCAAAAAATAGGTTTGGTCTTCCTGTATCTCCATCCTAAGCACATTATTTCCTAAGTGTTACTAAATATAGCTTCTAAGCACGATCATTCTTTTAAGAGAAACATACTTTTTTAAAAATGGTGGAATGATAAAGCCACTAGTGTTAGAGCTTTTTTAAAATCTGACTTTGAAAGAAAAGTGTGGGTCCTCTCCATAGGGATAGGAGTTGTGGTCAGTCTGTAACATCTCTTTTCTGCTGCTCTCTCATCCCCACACTCTTCTCTTGCTCCTTTCCACAGGATGCTTTATTTCAAGAACATGAGTTTCTGTAGGGTACAGTCCTTTAGGAACAGACTGCTCCAGGGTATCCTGGAGCCTGCAGCTCCTGCCAGGAGTCTTCTGTTGTGTGGACTGCTCTCCCTGGGCTGTGGCTTCATCCAGGATGTGTTAACCTGTGTGAGGTCCTCCACAGGCTGCAGTGTGAATATTTGTTATACTGTGGTCTTTCCTATGAGTTGTGGGGGAATCTCTGCTCTAGTACCTCCTCCCCCACCCTCCCCTGACTTTGATGTCTGCAGGGCTGTTTCTTTCACACTTCTCTCCCTTCTGTCACAGCTGCTGTGTAGCATTTTCTGCCCTTTCTAACTTAGTTTTCCCAAAGACACCACCATGTTGGCTGATGGGCTCAGCTGTGTCATGTGGTGGGTCTGTTGGAGCTGGCTGTGTCCAAGACAAAGAAACCCAGGCCTCTTCTCACGCTGACTCCTGCTTACAACCTGCAGGTATTTAGGAATGGTGGTATCACATTTCTCATCCTGAATCAGAGTGTTTCTTCACAGAGTTTATTGCATGTGGCTTTGACTTGCCCCTCCTTGTTTAACATTTGGCCTAGTTGACCCTGCTGGTGAGTGATGCAGTCTGAGTGTTAGCTACAGAGAAACTAGACAAAAAAAAAATGCCGTATTTGTCTGAAATGAGAACTTTCTCTTGAAAGAGAAGTCTACCCAGCTGATAGACCTCTCTACCATTTGGTTAAACATTATATTCCAGTTGTGGTTGATTCTGCTGAGAAGATCCCACTTGCTGCTTCCTTTGCAATGTTTTTGTTCTGTCCTATAGATAGTAACAGATGTATATTTTAGTTGTATACTTGTATAGTTGCCAGCTTTATGCCCCTGTTGTTGTCACCGGGTGAGGTTACCAAACAGATAATAATTTGTCTCCTTAGTAGAAGATTTGATCAATACTGATCTATGGAGCAGCATTTCCACCAGATTCTGCACCTGGGATGGGGCAACTGTGGATCTATGAACAAACTAGGGAACAAGAGACTGGGTAGAAGCACCATGGAAAGGGGGAGCCCTGGTCAATGGCAAGTTGAATATGAGTCAGCAGTGTGCCCTGGCAGCCAGGAGAGACAACTGTGTCCTGGGGTGCATCAGGCACAGCATGGCCAGTCAGTCAAGGGAGGTGATTGTTCGGCTCTGCCTCACCTTGAGTCCTGTGTGCTGATTTGGGCACCACATTATAAGAAAGACAACAAAGATGAAGGACCTTGATGGGAACCCATATGAGAAGTGGCTGAGGTCACTTGGTTTGTTCAGCCTGGAGAAGAGGAGACTGAGAGGTGACCTCACAGCTATCTACAGCTTCCTCACAAGGGGAAGCAGAGGGGCAGACACTGACCTCTCTGAGAACCAATGACAGGACCCAAGGAAATGGCATGAAGCTGTGTCAGGGGATATTTAGCTTGGATATTACAGGGAAGTTCATCACCCAGAAGGTGTTTGGGCCCTGGAACAGGATCCCCAGGGAAGTGGTCACAGCACTAAACATGCCAGGGTTCAGGAAGCATTTGGAAGACACTTTCAGGCACATGGTGTGATTCTTGAGGCTGTCCTGTGCAGGGCCAGGAGTTGGACTCCATGATCCTTGTGGGTCGGTTTCAGCTCAGGATATTCTATGATTCTATGGTCTCAGCCAAAATCTAGCTTGCTTTAAAGGCAGGCACCTCTGAAGGTTATCTAGTTGACCTGCTCAAAGAGGGGTTGAGGGACCTCATCTGTTGATTTTTAGTATTTCTGTGAATGTAGACTCTACAGCTGTACAACCTATGACAGTGTTAGACAGATCTTGCAGAAAAAAAACCCCCAACATCATCTTAAATGGCATTTCCTGTGTTTCAGTTTGTGCCCACTGCCTCTTGTCCTTCCACTGGGCAGCACTGAGGAGAGTGCTCAGTCTTTCTTGTTTCTTCATATTGGGTACTTTTACAGATTGAGAAGATTGCTCCCAGTTCTTTTCTCCAAGTTAAACAATATCAGCACACTCAGCTTGTCCTTGTATTAGATGTTCCAGGCCGTACATGACAGAGGACTCTTTTACGTATTAAATACAAGTTAGAAAAAATGTGAATTTCTGCTCTTTCAATGTTTACATTGAGCCTGAAGGGGACCACCATCAGTGTTCAGCTGTGAGTAACATTTGAGCAAGTACAGAAGAAAAAGAAATATTTTAAAATCTGACTTCTGTTTTATGCTTACTCTTTCTGACTTTGGTCAACAGCTTAAACCCTGGGAAATGCATTAGCACACCTGCTATTTTATTATAATTTCTGGAGTTTTCTGTGAACATAAGGGAAATATACTTACATGTGCAGTTATATAGTGATTTCCCAATCTTTCTCTCTTGCTGTGCAGGCCCATGAAACATTATGAAAGTGGAGGAATTTGGGTTACTTTTCATGCTCTTTTACATTTATCTTTCAGATGGCAGCTTTTCTGTGTTTAGCTGAAATTAAGTAAATATTTGAGCCTTTAGCATTCCATCCAGTTACAGGTATAAATTTTATCAAGGAGGTTAGGAATATTAGTAGTTTCTGTTTTAATATGAATGAGTGAAAGGACATGATCACTAGTAACTGGAGAAGAAAGGACAAATGAAAACATGTTCTCAAATTACATGCTTGGAAGAATTGTGTTAAGCACGCAGAAGTAAACATGAGGCCATTAAAGTTAGAAACAATTTTAAACCTCACTAAAAATAAATCAGTACTAATGCCAATGGCCATTCAAAATAAGGGCCAGTAATGAGATTTGATGAATCTACTGTTGGAGCAGTAGTAAGTGTAAGAATAAAATTTTAGTGATGGATAAGTTTTCATTGATAGTAAATGATTGCTAAACCTCTTTAAGATACAAGGGGAAAAACCATTTCAATGAACATAAGTTCTGGAATTAGAATTGTAGGCTTGTATTTCTGGAATGTGGCTTGAAATTTAAAATCATGTGAGTTTTGAAATGAAGGACAGTTCTCAAGGAATATCTGGTCTGTTAACCATTCTGTGCTGTATTAGGAAAGTGTTGTGCAGTTCCTATTAAGCTTCTGTATATTACCAAGGTAATTTAGTTTTATTTTGGATTTGCAAATAGCAGGTCATCTTTAATGCAGGCTGAGTCAGAAATGTATTTCCCTCTGTGAGAATGAACTGATCTAATCAAAAGACAGGAGATGTGAAAGGTGATCAAAAGCAGCTGAGTGACCAGCGTAGTGTACTCCTGAGTTATTAGTTTCTGTGACAACTGTGTTCTCAGACAGGCTTTAAACAAGGTTAAAAGGAAAACAAGGTGAAAAGAACCTTGCATCATACTAAACCAGTCTCTTAGTTCACAGCAAAATCCTGTTGTCTGTGATTAAAGGATTTCCTCTCGAGATGACAAGTTAAAAAAAGAAAACCTTATGTGAAGTTGTATGTAGGATATAGCAAAATGCAGGTCTCTTATCTTGGGAAGCTGGAGAGTGTGATCTGATTACAACCAACTTATACTTACATCTAAGCTTGGTTTGAGCAGTGTTGGTAAAGAACATAGAGCTATGACCCAACATCCAGTGGTTTGTTGCTGAATAGCTAAGGATTTTAAAGATGCATTTCAAAGAACTTAAGGTGTGAATCTGCATGTCCATGATCTTAATTGCTTCAATTTTCGGAATACTGAGCTATGCTTCATGTTTTACCTTTTCTTTAGATGTTCTGCTCTTTTACCTTAATGTGTCTGTATGATCTCCAGTGTGGCAGTTACAAAAGTAGGGAGTGTGTTCTCATCATACCTCTCAGAATTTGTGGAAGTGAGAGTATCACATTGATAATGCTATTTCTTGATGTTAAAATCTGACTTAATGACCCTGTTGTACAAGTAAAAAGAATATAGCATAGGAATAAACAGTTTCAGGAGGATTATTTTATTTGTTCAGTATATTGCATGTTCAGTTGTTTCAGATATTTCTGATAGAAGTGCAGTGGATGTGTGTGAGCTTGTACTATTAATAGTGAATTTACTGCTGTACATAGCAGTAGGCTACTTCCTGCTTAGTTCAGTGTGGGGGAGGTGATGAACTTGACTGCTCTTAAGCCTGCAGTTATAAAACAGCTGATTCCCATAGTGTTTTCTCAATCTCAATAAGCTGTAGTTTCATTGTTTTTATTTCCCTCAACTCTGCTTTGTAGTAGTTAATTCCATATGTAGTTGTTAATTTTCTTATCTTTTTGTAAAAAAAGACTTTTAATAGCAGAGATCACAAGCAAAAATAATTTCCAGCCTGAAAATCAATGCTAATATTAACTTTTGGGAGCGGCATAGGATACAGCAAATTTCTGATGAATAGATGGTTTTAGATACTATGAGGTTTCCAGCCAGTGACACTGCTGTGTGGCAGATAGCTAGATGGTCCTGAGTACTGAGGCAGATAGGTACTGTTTCTTTCCTGGTTTCAGAGGCAGGGAGATGAGGCTTAAGTCTGGAGAAGGGGGTAAAATGCTGAGTACTTCTTGCATTTTATTCTGATGTTTTCCTTTATGTGCAGCAGAGAATACTGCTGAAATACAGGCTCTTGGGAGATATTTGTTGCAGCGTATTTGATGTGCTCCTTTTGTGTAAATAGTGTAAGTGTAAATAGTATCAGTGGATTGAGGTACTAGAGGGGACATTTAGTTCCATTTATTTCCTCAAATAACAGAATTTTGTATCAATATTCAGAGCACAAACTTGAAAAGGGAATTGAAAGACTGTAATGAAGCCATCCAAACATCCCAAGCCTCAAAATGTCACTGTTTTGTAAGGATGGCTGGGTTATTTCCTCAGCTTTATGTCTTTGAAGTGTCTTAGAGCACCAGTAAATATACTGGTTTTGCTGAAATATCACCTCTCCCTGTAGCACCAACTCTTGTCATAGCATTGAATGTAGGAGTCACATTCAAAAACATGTCCTGCTTCACTGAGTCTCTACAGGCTGTGCTCAAAGGGAATGCTAGAGCTGGCACGCAGCTTTGAGTGTCCCATGCATAGGATCTCTCATTCTGAGGATGGCTCACCTCGTTCTGCATGTGAGTGAGAAACTGGGCAATCATTTGCAAGCATTGGCGATGGCAGTTGTAACCTTATGTTGGATGTGACGCTTTCTAGGAGTTAATGGAAGCACCCTTGCATCCTTTTGAATATGACTTTTCTTATTGTCTGTTTTTGGATGGCGTGGTGGTTTTGCTTTGCATATAGAAAGGTGGCTTTCCTCCATGGATTTTCAATCAGAGATCACTCTTCCTGTATGCTGCTCTTTGACTGCATGCATTCATTCATGTGTTGCTCCTAAAAGGACTATTAGTTGGTCAAGAGCTCCCTTTGTTGCATGAGGCCTTCGGTAGGCAAACCTGGAGTTTGAAGTGACCTGGGTCCACCTGTGGCACCCAGACTGCTGAGTGATAAAGGTCACCATTTCATGAAGCAGTACTGATTCCTGGTTAGCTGCTGTGTTGTCAGGAACAGCAGCTCACCCTAAATCCATGCCTTAGCTAGTCCTTTTGCCCAGGAGACCTAAGATGTTAAATTCATAGCATTGCCTGTGCATGAAAATACCTTATCAATGCAGTGCATGGGATGTTTTAAATATCAGTGAAGGAATTCCAGTGGTAAAACACTTCTGAGTCCTATTTAAGACTGCATAAACTGTGTTATTGAGAAATTTAAGCAAGCTATGTAGTTGACCATTGTAGCTGACAATGTGGTATACTCTGTTGGTAAAATATCCATTATTGTGATGTTCTTCTTAAAAGAATAATAAAAATATTTCTTTCTTTTCTTTTGTGGGGAATTTTGCACCAGAACCACCTAAAATGCCATCTTCTACAAGCCACCCAGATCTCTTAAGTGGATGGGATTCTTGGGAAGATTCCTCAATGACCAGCAATATAGCCTCACCACAGCTGAAGCCTCTTTGTGAAGGTATTCTAAAACTAAATTTTTCCGTAGAGCGAACAAGAAATGCTCCAGACTTGGTCAGTTTAATCCCCTAAAACTGCTGAAGATGTCTTCATGCATTTATGCTTTCTTGCTTAAAGGACTCTGTGCTTTTGTGCTTAAATGCTTCTTTTGTAAACACATGTATAGTTTCTCAGATTTACATTCAAGACAGAGGAATCAAATAGTTCCAGCTCTCTATAGTAATAGTGATTTTTTTTAACTTTTAATTTTCTTTATTTTGTCCTGGTAAAAGATATCATGAAGTAGAATGCTGGGAAGGTTTACACGAGGTCTTCTGGAAATAGTACATCTATTAATTCTCTCCATTTCCAAATGCACCATGTACATCATTCGCCTTCTTAATATACAGGTCAAGCTTTTACCACAGGGAGCCAGTCCAGTGTGTCTTCAGGTCTGTCTTTCAGCCAGGCTACATCTCAGAACTTTGATCCTTTTGCTGATCTTGCCAGTCTTGGATCTGGTCTTCCAGGTAAGATCTTACTTTTAAGAGATTATATATACTTAATACTTCTACTGTTTGATTTGCTTCTTGTACCAATAAATGTTACTGATAGCCTGTAAGCAAAGTGTTTTCTTGTAATTGTTCACAACTGGCTTGAGGCAGCTGCTGAGAGCTGACAAGTAACCAGAAAACATTGAATCTTACCGATGTTGTATGAAACATTCAGAGTAATATTTCAGAAGATAACCACAGCTGTGATAAAGAAACAGTATAAATACTTAATGCTTCAGAATTTAGTTGAGATGGTAAGAGACACCAGAGGTTGCTGATTACTGATTCGGTGACTGAACATGAAGCTTCTTATCTGGCGTTGATTAATAGTGCTCTTGAAGGATATAAAATGAAAGCTATATTAAATTAGTTAAATATGTTAGTTCCAAAGTGACAGTTGTTTTCCTGTTAATGCAGTACTTTTCTTTGCACTCAGTAGACCTTCTTAGCTCAGCTACTCACATCTATTATGTCTGTAAGATAAGCACAAGTCAAACTCATACATGTGCATCAGTACCATAAGTATTACAAACGTTAGTTTGCAGTGGTGGGCACAAGGAGTTATGGAAGATAAGACACATAGCAGAGTAACACTTACTCCAGGCTCTTATATTCACCCAAAATTTAGGAATTAGCCCTGCAGTGTTCTCAAACAGAGGGAAAATGATGGGCAATAAAAATAGCCGAGGTCCTTGCATTTCAAACCCACACTGACATAATGAATGTGAGCAGGGAGTGACTCACAACAGCCTGTCATTGCTGAATTGCAGAAATGTGTTTTTCTCTTAGCTTGGAGCTGATGGACGTTTTACCATTGCCTTGATTAGCATTTTTTATTTTGTACTGGTGGAATTACCTTACATAAACCCAAGGCAGCATACGGCATTGGACTTCATGTTGTTTGGACGTAATCACTTGCAAAATTCTGGTGTTGAAGCAGGACTAATTTGGCTGTGTGCTGGTTTGAGCTGGAGTAGGGTTAACTTTCTTCATAGAGGCTAGTATGGGGCTATGTTTGGGTTTTGTGCAGAACACAGGGTTGATAATGCAGAGATGTTTTCGTTATTGCTGAGCAGAGCTTACACATAGTCAAGGCCTTTGCTGCTTTCCATACTGCCACGCTGGCAAGGAAGTTGGGGATGCATGGGAGACTGGGAGGAGACACAGCTGGGACAGGTGACCCAAACTGACCAAAGGGATATTCCATACCATATGACATCATGCTCAGTATATAAGGTGGGAGGAAGAAGCAGCAAGGGGGGACATCTGGAGCGATGGCGTCTGTCTTCCCAAGGAACACGTGATGGAGATGGCTAAACACCTTTGGGAAGCAGTGAATTAATTCCTTGTTTTGCTTTGCTTGTGTGTGCAGCTTTTGCTTTCTCTATTAAACTGTCTTTATCTCAACCCATGAGTTTTTGTAGCTTTTACCCTTCTAATTCGCTCCCCTATCCTGTTGGTGGGGGAGTGAGTGAGAGGCTGTGTGGTTCTTGGCTGCTGCTGGGGTTAAACCACGACAGGCTGCTTTCCTCATTTGTTTAATAATTGAGTTTAATACGGACTACTTTGATTTACAGATACCATGACAGTAAAAAAAAATCAATTCATCTTTGACTTGGACATGCAGTTGTAGCATGCACTGAATCTAATGGAAGAAATTGTACTGATTGTAGCAAGACTTAGATCAATTCATTAGTCTTTCAGTTAACTTTCAATAGGAAAAATCTCTGCATTAAAAAGTAGCCAGATATCACTGTGCTAGTTAACCATCTCAGGCTTCAAATGAATTTTCAAGGAGTTGTAAGAACTGGCATTCGGACTATGTTGCATTTTTCGTAGGAGTGTTTTGGCCTGCACATACTAGTCATTATTCTAGAAGATTTATGAATGTGCAAACCACTTAAATGTGAATGCTGTATAAAGCCAAAAACCCAATAGCTAGAGGTAGTTAATAGTAGTGTATTAGGCTAGTGCTATGATAGCAATAGTGTTCCATGTTAGTTGGTGTTATCATATCCTCTTTTTCTAGGAACGGTTTATCAGAAAGTAGGAGTGTGGTGTTGTAAGGTTGCTGCTAATAGTGAGGCTTTAACTTTTCCTACAGGAAGAATTTGATGGCCTTGAAGACTGAAATAAATGTAGAATGCTTAGAAAGAATAGTAGAAAGAGAGAATTTTTCAGTGTGCAAGGTCATGTACTCTGACTGGTAACAGATCTTTTCTCTGTAAAATTCACAAGTTAGAAATGACTGAAGACTGGGTTGACTGCAGTTGGATGCTTTCATGAAAAAACAGGGCATTCCTATACTTTAATGGGTGTTGCATTGCAATACTAGGTTTTATTTGCTGTGGTATTTAAAGGTACAGTATGGTATACGAGAGCACGTGGCCTGGGTGAGACATCTTCTTGTGTGAGTTACAAGCAGCAGCTACAAAAGCAAGCTGTTGGGATAGCTGAAGTGCAAGGGGCTAGTTTTGAAAAAGCAGAGTTTACATTGCTGTGTGTACCCAGACAATTCTGGCCTCTGTATCTGACTAGGGTGATTACAACAGTACCTCCTGCAGGCTGGAATGGGGTTGTACCGTAATCTTCTCATCTTTCTCAAACAGTAGGACAAGAAATCACTAGAGACTTGGAAAATATCCATTTGAAAATATTCTCAATGTTTACTTTTTTTTGATTATATAATTTCTTATTCATTGTCCTCTGTGTATCGACAACCATTGAAGTGTAATGAATTGGGAGGCAGAATTGCAGTCACAGCTGAGTTATGTTCTGGCCTGACACATGGCTGGCCCATCAGCCAAGAGTGGATGCTTCTCTGAAAACTGACAGTTAAGACCTTGACTTGTAAGAGGCTGGAAGACTTTTAGTAATGGCTCTAGCTCCTACCATCAAAGTTGCTTGTTAGTAAGACTCTTGATGTCATTTTACCCACACTTTTCTGTTATGTTTTCCCGTGTATGATGGTATTACTGTGAACTATGTGGTTATATATCAAGACCAAACTATCTTACTTGTATTGAACAGGTGGCAGATCATGAGCTGTACAGCTAACTTAGCATTTATTGTTAGGTTCCTCCAGTGGTGGACTCTTGGGTAGTGGATTTAGTCAGAAGCCTGCTCCATCTCAGAAGGTGGGAAATCAGTGGCAGAAAGCTCCAAAACCACAAAGTACTTCATGGCAGCCCCAGACTAAATCCAGCACAGCAGCTAAGCCCAACTACACAGTACACATGAGTGTTATTGGAGGACGAGAAGAAAGAGGAGTCAGAACCCCAAGCTTTGGTAAGTTTTCTGAAGCCATTATTATCATGTTCTGTGTGAAGTTAGTCGGGTGTGCTGTTACATTCAGAAGCTCTTGTACCTTCATATTTTTATTTATGTTTAGGTTTTAGTAGTAGAAATCAGAAAATAGCTTGGCAAATCTGGTATCCTCCTTTTGCAAAGCTATACTAGTATATAGCAGAGAGAGGCTAACCACAGCCCAGTTATATGCAAGTTTGGGCATGAAGTCTCCAGGCTATATTCACTCATCCACATGGGTACTGGTTTTGTATCTCTGGGTTTAGAAAGGTGAATTTGATCTATCTGAGGCGAGATGGTCGATAATGTTGCTTCATGTTAGTCTATTTGTGATACACAGGTAAAAGATGCAATGTTTTTCCTAGCTGAAGAATAGTACCTAGTCTAGAGAGAGATTGAGGTTAAATTTCCTGGAAATTCTTGTGTTTCAGACAAGTGTGGGGACAGGATCAGGGGACAGGATGAAATCATACTTGGAAACAGTCCTTTAAAATGTTCCAACTGAATAGGCAAACCTAGAGACACTGGAGTGGGCGTGGCCTCTTCTACAAAAACTTTCTTGGAAAATTTTATTTTCTTGGTGTGTTGGTTTTGGGATTATACCTCCCTTATACTGGCATATAAGTGAACAGCAGATACTTCTTTAGGTTGCAATGATTCTATTGATCTGTATCTGTAAAGAGGTGACAGGATGGAGAGACTGCAGGCATAAGTTGCAGCATGGGAAGGTCTGTAGAACAAGGCAAGAAAATTGTTTAGCATGATGAAGTGCTGAAACATGATGATGTAAATTCTCTCCTTTGAAAACACATGGACCTCAACTGGACAAGGACCTGAGAAATATGCTTAGTTGTCCCTGTTTTGTGTGGGGATTGGATTAGATAACATCCAGAGGCCTGTTCATAATTCAGTTATTCAACAGTTCTCTGAAATATGTTAGTTCTTTAATAATATTCATGTTGGTTTTTTATCCCTTCATTATTCTGTATAAGTTTCAACATACTTAGATGTTGACTACATACTGTCAACTAGAGTATTGAGTATATAGTCACTTGAAAAACTGCTGCATAGTAGTTAGAATTAACTTACAGTGGAAAAATTGAACCATTTCCAAAATCATGGATAGATGTGTGCTCCCTCCATTTTTTTAAAAAGAGAGGATGCAAGTATTTAGTCAGATGAATGGATGTGAGGTTGTCTGCTTGGCTGGACTGAAAACTTGTCGATGATGTCTTTTATTCCTATCCTTCTGTTAGTCTTGTGGAGTTTATCACGTCACTGAAGGATATTTATCATGGTAGTGATAGAGGCCATGCAGGTATATCTAAGTGCAATGTGCTTCCCCCATTAATGTGTTCTCCTATGGAACTTTTCATTTAATGTTTTTCTCCTTTGATAGGTCAAAAGCCAAAAGTTTCGGAAAATGACTTCGAAGACCTCTTACCTAAGCAAGGGTTTTCAGCAAAATCTGATAAAAAGGGACCAAAGACCATTGCTGAGATGAGAAAACAAGAAATGTCTAAAGATATGGACCCCTTGAAACTCAAGGTTTGTTTAACAGTGATTTTGATTTAAGTGAAAATCTGATCTTACGCTTACAACTGCTGATAGCAGAGCAAAAGGATACAATGACTGGCAGAGAAACTAATTGTCATGGTTTAGCCCCAGATGGGAACTAAGTACCATGCAGCCACTCGCTCTCCACCACTGTGGTGGGATGGGGAGGAGAATCAAAGAAAAAGGTAAAAATCACATGTTCAGATAAGAATAGTTTAATAATTGAGATGAAGTGAAATAGAATCATAGAATTATAGAATGGAC